>NC_056732.1:91437814-91644529 GCF_019279795.1 Protopterus annectens | reverse complement strand
ATTGCCTAATAGTCCATCCCCAGTACCTCAGATCATGTTTGTTGCCATGAAATCTTAATTAAGAAGTTAGAGAAAGGGATAGATAATAGAAAAGGGTTCAAACCTGGAATTATAGGTTCTAATAATAAAAGCAACAGGTCTCTCCAGAAGATTATGGGAAGGGGGAAGTTGAGGAAGAATTTAAATAAACACAGATACATAGTTATGCTGAGTACATAACTTTTAAATCTGATGATGCTCTTTTCATTCTCTCTCAATGAACGGGACAGTCTCCCCACTACATGAATCTTGAGTGGCCCTCACGGAAGGATACTGCGCAGAGCTGCTGAATCAAAGGCAGCTCTATGTCTGGAGATTATGTCCAATTTGTACTGAGTATTAAAGGTATGAACATTAGACCATGCTGCACAATCATCATGAATACACATTCTTGACCAAAATACAGATGAAGTGGCCATGGATCTAGCTGATTGGGCTTTAGGTGGTCTTGATAGAGAAATGCCTTGCTGGGAATAGATCAAGAAATGTAATTTGTTATCCTTTTAGCCAATGCATTTTAGATACCAGATAACCCAGTCAACTTTCTGAGAAAGAGACAAACAGCTGGTCTGATTTTCTGATTTCTTTAGATCTGTGTAAATAAAAACAATTGCCTCTTCACATCCAGAACATGTAGCATGTGTTCTCCTTTGAAAATTTTGAAAAGAAAATTGGTAAATGAATGGATTGGTTAATGTTAGATTTAGAAGTCACTTTAGGTAAAAAGGAAGTGTTAGTTCACAAGGTAACCCTGTCTTTATGGCAAATAATGTACAGATTCTTGAATGAAAGAGCCTTGAGTCCAGAAATCATTTTGGTAGAAGTGATAGGTACTAAAAAGGCTGTTTTCCAAAATACATACCTTACACCATTTCTTGCTGAAGATTTAGAGAGTTTTTGAGTCAGACCTTAGAGTACCATTGTCAAGTCTCAGGGAGGTGAAGGATCTTTTACTGGGGGTCCAAGGAGGAAAGTGCCTTACAACTAGGCCTTACATAACTTGGATGAAGCCAAACCATTTTTATCTCCTCTATGAAAATTTGATATGGATACCAACTGTAGTTTAATCACAGAAAAACTAGCTCCTTCTATGAAAAGAGCAGCCAGAAAATCAAGAACAGCAGAAATAGGAGCGTTAAAAGGGTCAACGCTGTTTCTTAATGTTCAAAGGGGAAATCTTTTCCATTTGCTCTTGCAAAGCATTTTAATAGAGTCATTTTGCGAGGATAATAAAATGGTACACACTAGTGAAGAAAGCCTGGGCTGTCTGGCTAATATTGGAAATGGAAAAAACCATGTTGTTAGTTTGAGGGCTGGGATATTGGGATGATTCATCCCTGAGGGCTGAGAGAGAAGATCTGGAGTTGGGTCCAGTATTCAGGGAGGATAACGAAGATGAGACCAAAGGAAAGGGAACTACATCTGGTGAGGCCAAAAAGGAGCAAGGAGGATGACTGAGCACTTTAGCCAAGTTGCGTTCTGTAGAAATTTTGGGATCAAAGGACGTGGGAGATAAGCAAGTGTAAAGGAGCACTGATGGCCAAATGTGGACTAGAGCATCTCTCAGTGACTCCCCTGAGGGAGATCAGGGCAAAATACGGGCTGCATTTGTTGTTGTGGGGAACGCAAAGAGGTTGCAACAAGGTTGGTCCCAAAAACAGAAAATTTCCTCCACTACTGACTATTTGAGAGACCCGAGACCACTAGTGAGGTATCAGAATGGACCTGCTGAGCTTCTCTGCTTGTACACTGGATTTCCCCGGAATGTGCATTACTACTTGAACGCAGTTGCAGGAGATCACCCATTGCCACATGCTCACAGCTTCTCAGCACAGGGGTAAGACTGGGTTCCCCCTTGCTTTTTGATGTTCCAGACATGTTGTTGGTTTGAATTGCAAAAGTCCCTAGAGCAGAGGTCTGCAACCTTCACTATCAAAAGAGCTATTTTTGTCCCCTCTCCCACCAAATAAAATTCATCAGGAGCCACAAAACCTATTTAACCCTTAAAGTGAAGATAACACAGTGTATAAAGTTTTATATATAGTTATTATACTAAATATAAAAGAACCAAATTTATAAGAACAATATTTAAAATCCGTCCCTACTTTTGTTCCTTTGTTGGGATTGTTCGATGTGTGTGTGTGTGTGTGTGTGTGCGGGTGCGTGTGTGTGTGTGTGCAGGTGCGTGTGTGTGTGTATGTGTCCGTCCTATCTCTCGACCTCTTGGAACAAGAAATCTGGACAAAGCCATGAATAATGGGGCACAAAAGCCCAAAAATAAGGACACTTTTTAAATATTGCTATCACAAACCTAGAAAGTTGATAGACATTTGAATTTCAGACTTCATACCCTTCAGAAAATTCATGATAATGCAAAATCTGATGTTCTAAAATCTGCTATTCTATTTTTTCTGACTTCAGCCCTCAATGATTTGCCAGAAAACCACAATTTTATGAGAAACAGATCAAAAATATGAGGCAAAAGTCAGGACATTCTGCAAAAATCTGCACAGTTGAGAGGTAACTGTGTGTGCGGAAAATGCATGTTAACAGAAACCATGTTATTTTAGCAAGTTTATAAGAGCAATATTTAAAGTCTGTCCCTATTTTTGTTCTTTTATTCCCCTTTATTTGTGGCTCTGTCCAGACGTCTTGTGGTAAGACTTTGAGAGGTATGAAAGGTATGGAAACCTTTCAGGAGATGCTGCTGCCAGGGGATCACTCAATTGCTCAGTGTGTACGTAATGCATAGCAACAGAAATCATGTTATTCTTATTAACCTTAAAGATGATCTAAGGAAATGTAACCTACTATGGCAAACTCTTATACAAAATAAGAAATTTATATCATGCTCATACAAATTAATAAAAGAGCTGAAATGTCAAGATGATATACTCATATCTAAGTATTGGAGAGATAAACTACCATTGATAGACAACCATAGAATAGAGCAAGCAATTAATTTAACTATAAAATCCACAACACTTCAAAAACTAACATTTATCCAACTCATGATATATAATAATGCTTATTACACACGTCTTAGATTACATAAATTTAACCCCAAAAACTCCCAAATGTGTCCATTTTGTAAAGATGAAACAGCTGACCTTCTGCACATGTTCTGGAGTTGTAAATGTGTTTTCAAACTTTAGAACTCACTGAAATCACAACTTCAAAAATGGGTTACCAAATGTCAACACTCAATTGGGAATTTACGATTTTACATATCTCGCCAAATAATTTATCAAAAAACCAGAAATCCATTCTCATAAATATTTTCTTATTAATAAAACTTTACATAGCAACCAACTGGTTAACACCATCTACGCTTTCATGGAACAGCTTTAGGTAGGACTTTAGCGATAAAACATATATTAGCTCACAAATACATATTAAATAAACATAGCCAAAAACATATGAGTTTGAAACTTTGGGAACAAATTTTCAACATTATACTTGCATGAATCATTGAATAGGGATTGCATTGATAATATACACAATTATCACCCACAATAAGATGTAGTAGCACTTGATAGGAAGGGTAATACAAATAAAAAAGAAGGTTTTATCTTTTGTAATATCACCAAGTGTTGAAAGCATTCTTGTAAATTGTGTAAATATGATGTAAGTGTTATTAATGTTTATACCAACTGTATAAAACCTGTATTTACTCTTGTGAAATGTGATATGAATGGGAAAAAAAAAGAAATCATGTTATTCTAGCAAGTTTCTTAGTTTATAAGAGCAATATTTAAAGTCCATCGCTCAATCACTCTCAGTGTGTGTGTGTGTGTGTGTGTGTGTGGTAGAGTGGCCATTATTTTTCAAAGCTACAAGGAGCCACTGCAGAGGGTTGGAAGAGCCTCATGCGGCTCCAGAGCCGTCCTAGACGAAGAGCATCTTGAAATACCTGCAATGCTAAAATGACTGCTCTCATCTCCAGGATGATGATATATATGCAAATTGGTCTCTTAGGGGACTACATGCCTTGGACCATCCTCCCCAAGTAATGTGCCTCTCACCCCAAATGGGAGGTGTCTGTGGTCACTTTGACTGGTGGGGAAGGAAGAACAAAGTGCCTGCCTAGGTAAATGTTATCTGAATGGATCCACCAGTGAATATGATGCTTGCATATTTGTGTAAGCTTGACTGGAAAGGATAGGGGCTATTGAAGAATACACCACTTAACAGCTAGAGTCCATTGAAGGAAACACATAAAACAGCATGCTAAAGGAACTAAAACTATTGCTGCTGCCATAGACCCCAAAACTTGGAGAAATAGCCTGGCTGGAGGAGTCAGGTGACACAGAAGTTGATGAACTTGAGAACTGAGTATGCCTATGCAATAAGTAGGCAAAGAGGCAATGTGCATTGCTGTGTTCAGATGTGCACCAATAAATTCCAGGCTCTTTATTGGTGTGAGGTTTGATTTGGCATAATTAACTGTGATACCTAGTTAATGACAAATCTGGAGTAAATAGTCCTGGATTGTTTTAGGAACTGCATGGTAGGGGCGGTAAGGAGCCAGTCATCTAGATATGGAAACAATCGGAATCCTTTTAGTTTCAAGTGAGCTGTTACCACTGTCGTACATTTGGTGAACACCATGGGGACTGTGGTGAGTCCAAAGGGTAGGACTCTGTATTGGAAGTGATGGTTCCCAGCCAAAACATAAGTGTCTTCAGGAATGCCTGTCTTTCTATGCGATAGCACACATTCTTAAGATCTATGGAGCACATCCAATCGTCCTTGCATAGAAACAGCTGAATGGACTGAATTATGACCATTCAGAACTTTGACTTTTTCACAAAATGATTTAGTATGTGTAGATCAAAAATTGGTGTGAGGTAATAAGCAGTCAATTACATTTAATACTTGGACTGGTACGGCATCCCTTCACATAGAGTGCTATATCTCAATTCTTTGTAATCAGAGAAACTTTATTCCACCAAACTCTGGCCCCAACTCCCAAAAAACTAGTTGAAGCTGAAACTATGACGCTGTAGAGGAAGATGTATTATGAAATGATAATTAAGCTCTTGCAGAGCATATGAAGTTATTCATCTGCTGGCTTTCCTTCATGGTTTAAGCAAGTCCACAGCAAAGTGAGGCAGTTATTCTTCCTTATTAGCTTAAAAATGAAACACTAGAAGTTCTGATCCTAAACTACCAAAAAAGGCACGTACCTGTGGAGCCAAAGCTTTCACATAAAAGCACTCCTAATGTCAATCAGGTTGTCAGCAGTACACAAACTGCACTCTCACACACTTCAAAAGAGACACATAGACCTACATATGCTAAGGCACTTAATGTAACCTTCATAAGCCCTGAAGACCTCCTAGATGGAGTACACACAAAAAATACCCTCAGCACTCCTGAATCCCCTCTTTTAAAACAACACCACATCAATACATAGAGCCACATCTCATGGAGCCTCTACATCTAACCCCATACTGCAAACCACCACACAATCCAACATTCTGGTCACTGGAAGCACCATAGTGAGTCACACTTATGTCCCTCTCACCAGACTGAGTAAGGAGAAAGTCATGGTCAGTTACTTATCAGGGGTCACGATCCACGAAATCATGCACTCATGTTACTGGACCACAAGTACCAGTATGACTCAAAGTTCACGTGGGTATAAATGACCTGAGATGTACCTCCCTAGACTATATGAAGAGAGACATCATAGAGCTCTCAGAATGTGTGTCCCAGGCTGGTATGAGCCTAGTATTAAGCAACATTTTACCTTCAGCAAGGATCATGCCACAATACACACAAAAGATGACTGACTTGAATAATTTGTTTAGTTTCTGGTGTCACTCTAAGTGGGTGCAATATTTGTCAGTATGGAAGGAGATGGCCAACAGACCACACTGCTTTGCTAGGGATGGTCTGCACCCCTTCCCTCTAGGGTTTTGAATATCAGCTAAAAGCACTGTCCTCCCCCATAGTGCCTTTTTTAGGCAATGCCAGACTGAAAGTACTTCCAACATAGCAAATCCAAATTGAGAAACTCTACAGGTGCTACTGCTACAAAAAACTCCACTCTCTACAAGCTCTCCTCACCCTAGGGGATGCTGAAGTCTGTGCGGTCACCAAGACATGGTTTAAAGCTGCGGAGAGCACACTGGCAGTGCAAAGCTGTAATGCCTTCCACACACTTAGACTATCTACTACACACACAAGGACTAAAGGTGGAGGTGTCTTAGTTTAATCAAAAATAAATATACCTCAAGGCTGATCAAACAAGACAATGCAGTTGAGCTTCTCCACGTTCAAATCACCATAGGCAAAATCCCATACCACTTTCTTGCAAGCTATAGGTCCCACTCTATCACCCAAAAAACATATTAAAAAGAAGTTATGCACTCACCATAACGTTCCATCTGAGTAAATCGGCTTGAGGCATGCACACAGTAGTAGTTTCCAAAGTTTATTCTACAGACTTTACCTCAAACAAACGATAAAAACAATAAAAAAATAGTAACCATAAAGCGCTTTTCGTCTCACCCCTTAGTGAAACTTCATCAGACAGTTGCAACAAGAATGTTTCAAACAGTAAATACAAATTCAAACCACATCAACTTCCTCCAAGCAAAAGACGAACCCGCCCCCAAGGTAAGAAGGAAAGAACAATTAACCCATTGTATGCTTCTTTAAAAATCCAGCTTCTTGTAAAACAAATATGTATACAGACTCAAAAGACTCAAGCTATTCTCTCTCATATCGCCTACTTAGAGGTGATCTCTGCTTGACTTACAAAGCCATGTCTGACCCAGCTCTGTTAGAAATGTTACATTTAAAGAAATCCCAATCCCTCTGCACCACACACTCTAGAGACCTCAACCTCATTACCACAATCAACAGAACATGCTGAAGTGACAGGTTCTTCACCCAGAGACTGCCCATGTTCTAGAACAGACTTCCCATACATGTCAAGAAGAGCACCTCATTGACCTTCTTTAAGAGAAATCTTGATGAGTGGTTGGGTAATTTAGAAGTTATGTACTCACCATAACGTTCCATCTGAGTAGGTGTATTCATTTGTCTGCAACCTGTGGGTTATGGATCCGATATCGGATCCGAACCGGCATGGTTTTCCAGCTATGGATCCAAGCTCTCAGCTCCTCCCCTCACCCATAATGCCCTGCTCTACCCTCATGACCTCAGATCGAGTTTGCCAAAGCAACAACACCCTGAAAAGGGTAACATAGAATATGCAGGAAACTGAAAGGCCAGGGGGATAGGAGGGCGGGATGGTTGCAGACAAATGAATACACCTACTCAGATGGAACGTTACGGTGAGTACATAAAGTACAGTTTTGTACCTACCATAAATGTAGATGTCCGAACTGGATAGCATCTGCAGTCATAACAAGTGGGTTGTCCTGTCGTCAGGCAGCCCTGCAGTCGGCCGGATTCCAAAGTCCAGGTCCGGCTTCGGCTGATGTCGCACTCCACCCGACGTCATCTCTGTTGGTCTTCGGGTATAAAAGGATCAGCCGACGCCATTTTCCTCAGTGTTTCTTGCCCCAGATGCCAGTAGCCCTCTTGCAGGCTAAAAATTTGGATAGATGCCAATGTTTCCAAATAGATAGAGGTAAACACAACAATAAGCATATATGTACATATATACAAACAAATACACCATAAAAGACTCCCCCCCAACAGCTAGCTATTAGGAGGGTAAACACCCTAGGAGTACCACAGAGGGGAAGGGGGGAGGGTAATCCTGACTGCAGATGCTATCCAGTTCGGACATCTACATTTATGGTAGGTACAAAACTGTACTATGTCCTTCATGGATGCATCTGCAGTCATAACAAGTGGGTAGAATACCATAGCCAACTACGGGAGGAGGATAAAAGTAGATTATGGTGTGTTTAGGATCCCTTGCAGTACAGCAGTGGCAAACCCTGCTCGGGATCTGGAATATAGAGGCAAATTATAATGCTTGGCAAATGTATGCACGGAGGTCCAAGTAGCCGCCTCAATAATGTCTTTGGTTGCCACTCCTCGTAAGAAGGCTGTGGTAGTGGCTGTTGCCCTTGTAGAATGAGGTCTTATGTTCTGTGGAATTGGTTTTCCATGGAAGGAGTAACAGTATCGTATGCAATTTCCTATCCATTTGGAGATTGTCTGTTTGGAAATAGCTTTTCCTTCCCTTCCTGTTGCATAGGCTACAAAAAGTTGGTCAGTCTTTCTGCTACTTTTTGTTCTGTCCAAGTAGTAGCGTAGCTGTCTATGTACATCCAAGGTATGCAGTATTCTTTCTCCTCTGTTTTGTGGGTTGGGAAAGAAGGTAGGTAGGTGGATTGCCTGGTTTAAAGACACTCTGGATACCACCTTGGGCATAAATGTAGGATTAGTCCTCATGGACACTCTATCTTGGTGGAAGATTAGGAAGGGTTGCACTGCCATTAAGGCCTGTAGTTCTGAAACCCTCCTTGCTGAAGTAATTGCCAGTAGGAAAGCAGTTTTCCATGACAGGTGTTGTAGGTCTGCTGTTGCTGCTGGTTCAAAGGGTGATAGTGTCAACTTTTCTAGCACAAAGTTTAAATCCCAAGCTGGTAATGGTGGTTTCCTTGGAGGTTTTACATTCTTGATTCCTCTGAGGAACTGCCTGAGCAAAGGGTGCGAAAAACAGGTGGATCAAAGCTGTATTCTGCTGAAATAGCTGATGCATGTATCTTGATGGAGGAGTAGGACAGGCCTGAATGAAGAAGTTCGCCAGATACTCCAGAATGTTAGGCATATCTATGTTTGACACATCTTTTCCTCTTTCCGTACTCCAAATGACAAACCTTTTCCATTTTCCAGCATAGTTCCTTCTTGTTGAAGGTCTGCGTGCTTCAAGAATAATGTCTTTAACTCTTTGGGAAAGTTCTGGATTAGCTGCTGCTATGTGATGTTCCATGCAGTCAGTTGCAGCGTTTTTAGGTTTGGATGTATGATGCTGTAGTTGTTCTGAGTTAACATCAAAGGCATCAGGGGTATTGGCCACATATTGTTCGAGACATGCTCTTCAGTAGTGGGTACCAGTGTTGTCTTGGCCAGTTTGGAGCCATCAGGATTATCCTTGGACGTTCTTCCTTGATTTTTAGTAGTACCTTGTGTATCAAAGGAAGAAGTGGGAATGCATATGCTGTTAGGCCTTTCCAGTTGAAGGAGAGTGAGTCCACTTTCCATGCTAGTGGGTGGAATGTCCTTGTGCAGAATTTTTTGAGCTGGTGATTGAGAGGTGATGCGAATAGGTCTATCTGTGGCATTCCCCATTTCTTGAGATGGTCTTGAAGATGTCCGGTGCAGCTTCCATTCGTGGGCATCTGAAGTGGTTCTGCTTAATATGTCTGCTAGAGTATTGTCTTTCCCCGGTACAAATATTGCCTGTAACTGAATGTTGTAGCTGAGTGCCAGGATCCACAGCTCCAAGGTCATTCTGCATAGGGGTATGAATGAGTGCCTCCCTGTTTGTTGATGTACCACATGACTGTGGTGTTGTCTGTCCTTATCATCAACTGGCCCTCTTTGAGAAATGGTTTGAACTTTTGGATTGCCAGTTTTACTGCCAGCATTTCTTTTAGATTGATGTGCAGGTGAAGTTGATCCTGTGTCCACAATCCTTGCACGCATTTGTCCAGCATGTGGGCCCCCATCCTAGGTCTGAAGCGTCTGTTGTGATGGTCTGGCTTGGTTGACATCTGCGAAAGGGTAGGCCTGGGTTTGACTGGCATGCCTGAGCCCACCATAGGAACTCCTGTTTTAAGCATGGAATTAGTGGGATTTCTGTTTCTAGACTGTGTCTGTGTTGGGACCATAAATTTTTTAGGTACCACTGTAGTTTCCTCATATGTAGTCTGGCAAATGGGACCAAGATTATGCATGATGCCATGAAGCCCAAGGCCTGCAGAACTTTTCTTGCTGTTAACTTGTTCAGTTTTGTTAGTGCCAAGAAGTAAAGAGGAAGTTCTTTTTGTTTTTCTGTAGTCAGGAATGCCATTTGTTGTACTGTGTCCAATTCCGCCCAAGAATGTCCTTGTTTGGGATGGTATCAGCCTTGACTTTTGTAAATTGACTGTGTATCCCAGTCCTTGTAGCAAGTAAATGACCCTTTGTAAATCTGTTGTCAGCTTGCTTTTGTTGTCCCCTTGTAGCAGGCAGTCGTCCAGGTATGGGTAAATTTGAATTCCTGTAGTCTGCAATGGGCGATTACTGATGCCAGGCATTTTGTGAATACTCTGGGCAGTAGATAAGCCAAAGGGCAATGCTGAGAATTGATAGTGCTCTGATCCTGCAAGAAATCTGAGGTATCTTCTGCAGATTGGTCGAATGGGGACGTGCAGGTATGCCTCCTTGAGATCTAGAGTTACCAGCCAAGACTCCTTGCCCAGCATGGGAAGAAGTTGCTGTAGGGTCAGCATTTTGAATTTTGGGACAATGATGTATGTATTTAAGGTGGACAGGTCGAGAATTGGTCTCCAACTTTTTTCCTTTCTTGGAACTAGGAATAGTCTGGAGTAGAACCCCTTTCCTTGTTCTGCTGTTGGCACTCTTTCCACAGCTCTCATGTTTCCTAACTCCATTATCTGGCGTAGAGCCTCTGTTTTTTGATTTGGAGGTAGATTTGGCATTCCTCTTTTGACTGGTAAAGTGTGGAAGTGAAACCGGTAACCTTGATCTATGGTTTGTAAAATCCACTTGTCTTTTGTTATGTAGTGCCAGTTCTTTGAAAATAAGGTTAACTTTCCGCCTAGAGGAGCTGCTATTTGTTCCCTGGTAGGCGGATTTAGGATTAAGTCACTGTGGTTGTGCTGATGTAGTGGCAGTGGCTGTGTCTGTGCCTCTGTTGTTACCTTGCCACTGTCGTCCTCTGTAGGCACCTCCTCTGGATTGGTTTCTGCCTCTGGAACGTCTATTCCTGCCCCTTTGAAATTTTGTGGAGTCAGGAAAGGACCAATTTTGGCAGGCCAGTTCCTGCTAAACCTTGGGGTTGAACCTGCAAGAAATCTTTAACAGTTTGAACAGATTTTGCCTTTTCTTCCATTTTCTTCATAACCTGCTGGGCAGGTGTACCAAACAAACTTGTCTTGTCCATAGGAGCATCTAGCAACTTAGCTTTAACATGATCCGGTAAAGCTTGTTCCTTTAGCCATGCATGCCTTCTTATCACTGTGCCTGTCATGGCTGATCTAAATGAAGCCTCCAGTGCATCATAGCCACATTTTAAGGAATGGTTGCTAACCTGTTGTATGTTATTGTATCATGTGAAACTGACAGTTTAAAGCTCTAGCTGAGAGAGTAGCTGAAGTGTAGACCTTTTTACCCCATCTGTCTAGTGACCTTGCTTCCCTTTCAGAAGGAATAGGGTTTTTAGCTGTGGTCGCGGCTACTGCCTTGGGACCCTGGGATATAGTTTCTGGGTCTGCAAGTGGGGCCTTGTAAAGGTGGTGATGAGTATCTGGCACCCTGTAAAATCTGTCTGGTTTGGCAGGGGCTGGGGGTAAAGAATCTGGAGCGGAGCAAACATCATTGAAAGCATCATCCACCACAGAGAGAACAGGAGGTATAGCTAAGGGCCTGTGCTGTGGGAGGTGAAGAAAGGTCCTAAGTCTTTTTCTGGAGTCTGAAAAATCCTGTTGCTGCCATTGGAACTGTTCTCGCATGGCATGCAAGGTTTCCCCGAAGGAGAATTCTTCTGGTGGGGAAGCAGCTGGAATGGATTCTTCAGCATCAGAATCTTCAAAATTGGAGAAGGGAGCCTCAGGCTGGTCAGTTATGTCTGATTCATCAGCAGAATCATCAGAAGACACTGGCTCAGGGGGCTCTGCCCTAGGTCTCTTCTCTGGGGGCTGAGAGGCCCTGTCTGGGTGAGATTGAGATTCTCTAATTAAAGAAATTAAATCTTCTGCCAAAGAAAGCATTTGAGAACTAGAAGAGGGCCTGGATGTGGGGGTTTAACAGGCACTGTTTTAGTAGTCTTGGCTGCTTTAGCCCTGGCGAAGGCCTTAATGGACATGGCAGCTGGAGGCCTAGCAGCACCACGTGCTGGGGTAGAGACATCCAAGGGATGGTGTCTGATAAGTCAACCACCGTAGTGGGTAAAATTTCTGAGGTCGATTCAAGAGTTGTAGCAGGGGCCTCAGTTGTAAGAATAGGTTCAGCTGTACTTTGAGCAGTTTTCTCGGTTTCGGCGAAACCGAGACACTCATGATTTGCTTTACCGTGGTTTCGGCGAAACCGGACCGCGAGTGTCGGTCTTTATCTTTGCATTTTTGGGGGTAGTCGGAGGATCCGACGGCATAATGTATGCAAAATCAGAACCGAAAAACTGTTCTGCAAACTCCGACCGGCGCCTAAGCGTCGGTTGAAAGAGGCACAGGCCGAACAGGCTGCTACGTCATGGGCTGGGCCTAAACAAGGCAGACAGTAAGAGTGGAAATCTTTATGAGGTATTTGTTTCCCACAGGTTAAACAATTGTTAACTTTTTCTGAAATCGACTGAGCAAAGAAACAGTCCCTAACGGGTACTTAGCTTTAGAAGTCTTCGAAGTAGTATTCGGTAGAAGTAATCTCTGGATCCGACCGACCGGCACTTGCGAACAGCTTCTGCTTCGGGCGCCACGCGGCAAGAAAGACTGGGGAAAATGGCGTCGGCTGATCCTTTTATACCCGAAGACCAACAGAGATGACGTCGGGTGGAGTGCGACATCAGCCGAAGCCGGACCCGGACTTTGGAATCCGGCCGACTGCAGGGCTGCCTGACGACAGGACAACCCACTTGTTATGACTGCAGATGCATCCATGAAGGACATCTTCTAAATCTGAAGTAGGATATTCATTTGTCTGCAACCTGTGGGACAGAGTCCCCAGCTACCTGAATCTTGGGCGGCCATCATGGAAGGATATTCCGGAGCACCGCGGAGCCAAAGGATGCTCTACCCCTAGATGCAAGATCCAACTTATAGTGGGAAATAAAAGTATGAGATGAAGCCCACGTGGCTGCTGCACAAATATCATCTAGAGGAATCCTAGCCTTGAAGGCTGCCGAGGTAGATACTGACCGGGTTGAATGGGCATGAACACCCTCCGGTGCGGGCCTTCCTGAAGCTTGATAAGCCAATAAGATGCACTGTGAAATCCAGCGGGACAGAGAAACTTTAGAAATTGGCTTGCCCAAATTAAATTTTGCAAAGGAAATAAACAACTGGTCGGATTGCCTATGACCAGCCGTCCTATTTAGATAAAATCTAAGTTGCCTGTGAACATCTAATGAGTGGAGCTTATATTCACCTTTGTTTTCATATTTAGGGAAGAAAACAGGGAGGTTAATGGATTGATTGATGTTTGCTTCAGAAGCGACTTTAGGAAGAAAGGACGGGTTGGTCCTGAGGTAGACACGGTCCGGATGAAATACCAAGTAAGGAAATTTAGCTGATAATGCTTGAAGCTCAGAAACTCTCTTGGCCGATGTAATGGCTACCAAAAAGGCTGTCTTGTAGGACAAGAATTTGAGATCCACCGTAGCCGCTGGCTCGAAAGGGGGGGCGGTCAAGGCCTGTAGAACCAGAGAGAGGTCCCAAGGAGGAACCGCTTGTTTCACAGGGGGCCTGAGAAGAAAAGTACCTTTAAGAAAAATTTTACACAATTTGGCTGACATAAGAGGATTAGAGTCATGGCCAATGTGATGAGAAATTGCCGCCAGTTGTACTTTGACTGTGGAACTGCTGGCACCATCGTTAAAAAGAGTGGTTAGAAAGTCAAGCACTAATGGAAGAGGAACCGTGAAGGGATTCAGGCCTTGCCCGCCCACAAAGAAAACCGTTTCCACTTGCTGCGGTAGACCTTTCTAGTGGATGGTTTATGAGCTGCCACCAAAATTGCCTTAACAGGTGACGAAATACCGGGAGTCCTGATCAAGAGTGGAACTGGAGCAGCCAAGCGGTCAGCTTCAGGTTGTCCAGATTCGGAGGAGGTATGCAGGATGGATGGGATATCAGATCCGGAATGGGATCTAGAATCCAAGGAGGATTCACCAAGTGAGACCTTAGGAAGGGGAACCAGATCTGTCGAGGCCAAAACGGAGCAATGAGAATCATTCTGCAACCCACCCGAGAGGCTTTCTGAAGAACTTGGAGCATCAGAGGCAAGGGTGGATAAGCATACAGAAGACCGGGTGGCCAAGCATGCACCAGAGCGTCTCTTGGGGAACCTCCGGGAAGAGGTATCAGAGCGAAAAAACTGTCGCACTTGGTGTTTGAGGGAGAGGCAAAAAGATCACATGAAGGAGTTCCCCACCGTGCGAATATGCGTTCCGCTATTCGACAATTGAGAGACCACTCGTAAGGGGTCAGAATGGTGCGACTGAGCTTGTCCGCTAGGATGTTGGACCGACCCGGAATGTGCGTTGCTATTAGAAAGCGGTTGGTGGAGATTGCCCATTCCCAAACTCTCATGGCTTCTCGACAAAGAGGGTAAGACCTTGTTCCCCCTTGCTTGTTGATGTACCAGACCACAGACATGTTGTCCGATTGAATCGCAATTGTTCCCAAGGGAAGAAAGTCCTGAAGTGCTAGCAACGCTAAGAGCACTGCTCTCATCTCTAGAACATTGATATGCAGTAAGGTCTCTGAATCGTCCCACGTGCCTTGGACGGTCCGGCCCGCAAAGTGCCCCCCCCACCCGAGGCGGGAGGCGTCCGTGGTCACCGTGGCGAGAGGGGGAGAAGCACAAAATGGGCGGCCCCTGTGGAGATCTGGGGAGTGAAGCCACCACAAGAGGGACCGCTTGCAAGCCTTGCTAATCGCAATGGGATGATGCATGGGGAGAGCAAGGTATGACCACTGTACTATGAGCGTCCACTGTAGAATGCGCATATTGAGCCTGGCAAGAGGAAGAAATGCTATAGCAGATGCCATGGACCCTAGAGCCCTCAGGACCAACTCCGCCGGAACAGAACTTGAGCGGAGAATGGCCCGCACCTGGAGCTGCAGATTTTGAACTCTGTCCGCAGTGAGGAAGGCTCGTAAACTCCTTGTGTCTAGCCTGGCCCCTATAAAATCTAAGAGCTGTGTGGGCGCCAGGTTGGATTTCTTTGTATTTATTGTAATGTCCAGAAAAGGAGCAAGATGGAGAAAGGAGTCTCGCGCCAATAAAAGTAGATGCCTTGTTGGGGCGGTAAGAAGCCAGTCGTCCAGGTAGGGAAACACCTGCACCCCATGAAGCCTCAGGTGGGCCGCTACCACTGCTAATACTTTGGTGAACACCCTGGGGCTGTGGTGAGACCAAAGGGAAGGACCCGAACTGGTAGTGACTGGCTCCCAGCCGAAGCGGAGGAACCTCCTGGAGAGCCTGTCCATCAGGATGTGGTAGTCGCGTCCTTGAGGTCTATCGAGCACATCCAGTGATTTTCTCCCAGAAGGGGGAGAATAGATTGCAGAGTGACCATTCAGAATTTTTCTTTGGGGACTGCCAGATTCAAGAGAGAGGTCTAGGATTGGTCTTAGTTCCCCGTCTTCTTTGGCACTAAAAGAACCTGGAGTAGAACCCTGATCCGATCTGGTCTGGGGAGACGGGCTGGATGGCTCTTTTCTTTAGCAGATGGCCAATTTCTGCCAAAGCGGCCTCCCGTTGACCGGGTGGGACGTCTGGGAGGGACTTCAACTTTGGAAGGTGAAGGAAAGGGATGCGATATCCTCTGGATATGATTTGGAGAACCCAGCGGTCTGATGTTATGGACTCCCATGCCGCTAGGTGCCCCAAAAAACGTCCCCCGACTGCCTCCAGAGTGGAGCAGTCAGGCAACCCTCAGGGTTGCTGCGGGCCGTTCAGAGAAAGGTTCCCTGGACCCGAAGTTTCTGGGAGCCTGCCTCTAGGGCGGCGTCCTCCCTGTCCTCCTCTGCCACGGAAGGACTGGTTGTCCGGAGCAGGCTGGGACTGCTGCGACTTCCGGAACCACATCTTCTTCTGACCCTTTGGTTCCTAGAGTAGGGCCTCTGGGGTGCAGAGAAGCGATTCGACGGCAGACAGCGTCTTCCGTCCTTCTCGCTCTGGGTCAACGCGTTGAACGGTTTTGCCAAAGAGAGCAGAACCATCAAAGGCGTGCAAATGACGCTTTGAAGGGCTCAGAAAATCGCAGTGACGGCCAGGCCTGGCGCCTAGTGACTAGGCCTGCCCCGCAGCTCTAGCGGCGCCTTCCGTGGCGTGGGAGAGTAGCCGATAGAGGTATTAGTAACTGACCTAAGAGTGGCCATACGGGTGGAGTGCAGAACCCTGTCCTCCTCCGAAATGGACTCTGGGGAGATGCAGCATATTCTTTAATGAGATCTCGCTGCATCCTAATGACATGTGCCAAGTAGTTCAGCCCTACCGAGAAGGTCGCTGAACTAAACATCCGCTTCCCAAGCGGTCCATCATTCGAGACTCCTTGCTCGGGATGGACTGAGGGACTCTCCTGAGCCAGTTCCCTCTTGGTGGCCGCCGTCAACATGGCATCTACCGGGGGCCCCTTACTCCAATGGGCACGGTCGGACGGTGGGCTAAGGATCCTATCGGGCCTCTTAGGAATTGGCTCCACGGTGTCCGGTTCCTTCCACGCCCTGGTGGTAATGAGGTCCACCAGGGGGTCGGCAGGAGGGGACACCCAAGAGGTAGACGGGCCCGCTTCAAATGCCTCCAAGAACATGGACTCGTCCGAGGAAGACTTGGGGCAGACCACCCCTTATACGGAGCATTTCCATGATGTCTCCAAATGAGACATCCTCGGGGTGACCGTGGGGAGCCTTCCTTCCTCCAAGTCCGTGTCTTCTGTGAGAGACTCGGGAGTCAATGTGCCTCCTTTTGCATATGCTTGCAGGACATCCTCTGGGGGCTGTCAGAGGAGTCCTCGCAAGCAGCAACTTGTTCCATTGGAGCAACTTGGGGCACAGAAGCGGGCTGTCCCAGGGGCCGGATGGTGGAAGCCTGGCCCAGTGCAGAGGGAGCGGGCGGAGCCGAACAAGTGCCGGGGTCCGGAGACCCTCAACAGGGCCCTCTCCACTACATCAAACGCCAAGGGGAGCCGACCTCGACCAAAGGATCCGACAATCGGCTCCCCTCGGATCCGAAGAGTGGATCGAGCCGGCGCCAGCGCCGGATCCGGGACAGTGCGCCCGACACAGACGGCGCCAAGGAGCACTGATCCCCGGATCCGAGGCTCGGATCCAGGCTCGAGAGGTCGGATCCGATGCACTCGAGGGCAGGGTCGGATCCGAAGTACCAAGTACTATCGGCGCCGACCCACCCCCCGGCTCCGAAGCTGCTCGGCTCCAGCTGCTCCGAAACCCAGAGGGGGGGGAGGCAAGAGCACTCCCATCTGCATCTGGGCCTGGATGAATCTTCTCATCATCCGTCCAGATCAGCATCCGAAGCTATCGTAGATCTCGACGAGGCTACCGAGGTAGGCCTGGAGTGCCTCCTCGATAGCCTCGACGGAGATCGGGTCTCCTCCTCCTCAGGACCCGGTGAAAAGCACACTGGGGACCGGAGCCGAGAAGGAGGAGACCAAGCCGACAACGGAGCCGGGGGAGAAGCCCGCTTGGCTGGCGGGGCCGACACAGAGGTCTCGGCCCGCCGCTTGTGGTGCTTCTCCCTCCGGTCCTTTTTCCTAGCATCCCCCTCCTCCGAACCAGAAACGGGAGGTTGAGTCCCAGGAGGAGGAGGGGGTGCCACGGAGGGAAGAACCGAAACCACGGTTACTCCCGAAGGAGCGGAGGTCGGAGCCGAGTCCGGCGGTAAAGGCCCGCCAAGACAAGCTTGGACCTCCGCTCCTTCAGTGCCCTGGGGTTGAACCCTGCACAAATGGAGCA
Organism: Protopterus annectens; assembly: GCF_019279795.1. Taxonomy (NCBI): domain Eukaryota; kingdom Metazoa; phylum Chordata; order Ceratodontiformes; family Protopteridae; genus Protopterus; species Protopterus annectens. Next base: position 91,626,638 of record NC_056732.1, on the reverse strand, counting down.
TCCAGATGTGAGGTGTTCAACCCCAGGCATCTAACACGAGTGTGGCCATCAGCTGGGGAAAGCTTATGGCCACACTCGGAGCATTTAGAAAATATAGATTTGGGCTGTTCAGCCATCCCAATCTATAAACAAGCTACTAAACTAAAGTAACTAAAACAATATACACACACAGGCCCAACACACACACTACGCCAACAGCGAGGGAGGAAAAATTCTTAGATTAACTCTAAAGTAAAATATCAAAGAGGAAACCTACACTTTCACACAAAAATGAATAAAAACTTCAAAATTCTATATTAACAGTTAGTAAAACTAGCACTTAGCTGAGAGCTATAGAAACCAATCCAGTCACCATGCGCGGCAAACGAGATCTGAGGTCATGAGGGTAGAGCAGGGCATTATGGGTGAGGGGAGGAGCTGAGAGCTTGGATCCATAGCTGGAAAACCATGCCGGTTCGGATCCGATATCGGATCCATAACCCACAGGTTGCAGACAAATGAATATCCTACTTCAGATATAAAGTTTGCCCCGGGGATCACTCCAGTGGTTCTACTTGATAGAAGCACTGGGAATTAACATTGGGTGGCATGATGTCAGGGCACTTCTATGGGCTAGGCTTGTAAAGGCTCCAGGGCCATTAGCTTAGTACATACCTATAATTTAAGGTGGTACTTCCTGGGCAGTACTAGAGCAGGGCAGTCCTTGGACAGCAACATAGAAAAAATAGAAAAGGAGTTATTACTGAACTATTGCAGCACCCATACACACTAAATAGCACCACAAGATCACTTTAGGAGTGAATATGGCTCACAGGACTGGAACTACAGATACAGGACATGAGGGAAACAGTCAAAATTAAAATTTCCCCCAGCACTGAGATTATCTTACAGTGGTAAAGTCGAAAGATTAGGGAGAAATACATCTTTGAAATGAGAAAACATGTGCAAAAGAATGTAGTGATGCTTAACTACATAGCCCCAAAGTACACCTCCAAATCAGGTAACCCTAAACAATCGTGTTCTATGGGGAGAAACAATGTATCCCATTTAACTCTTGCCTTCTTCCCCTTCCAAATACACTCATTCATTCTATTCCTTATTAATTATTATCCACAACTTTTGTTCTAATTGACAGAAATATTACTGACTTGTTTATAAAACTAAGGGGACTAAACATTTTTATTGCTTGTATCTTACTACCCACATCCATAATCAAGATCTTCTAGTTTCTCAACTATTGCATTATTTTTTGCTTGGTTTCTTCCCACATATCCATACCTACCATAACAGAATCATTTTTAATGCATACACCTAAACACTTCATCGTTTCATGTTTCCATAAGTATGAGTACCGACGAAACAATTAATGGGTGGGTACATAGTTTACTACTATAGTCTTTGTTTTATCTTGATGAATTGATATCCTCAACAGACCTGAAAATGTCTCAAACTGTGCCACAAGACCAAAATGTTCTTTTCTGGATTTATCAAGTAGAAAATGATATAATCTGCAAAACAAGTTAACTTTTCCCTGAATACCATATTCCAGTTACCTCCATGTATTTGTGAGTACCTTATTTTGTTTATTTATTTTATATTTAGAGCTGGTGACAATGGGGAAATGACAATGGGGAAAGACGGCAACCCTGTCTGGTACTTCTGTTCAAATACAACTTGTTATAGAGGAACCCTCCCATCTTAATTCTTGCCTCTGAGCCTTTAAATAACCTCCTTATTAAACATTTTATTCTGCCAGAAACAGGGAACACAAGGCACTACCACTTCCTTGCTAATAAAATCCCATATGTTTCTATGAATGCTTTTTTTGTATCATAACCCACCAACAATATAGCACTGTTTTTTTTTTGCAGTCCACATCTCTCATAATCAAATTTTTTCTATTAATGTTGTCAAATATTTGCCTCTCCTCCACAAAGCCATACTAGTCCATATCAATCGACATTGGTTAACATCTTTGTCATTCTCTTAGCAAATATGGAAACACACACTTTATAAATCATGGTTAAAAACTGAAATGAGTCTATACGAAGCCAGATCTGAAGAGTCTTTCCTGTCTTTAGTAGCAGTAACAAGAGCTTTCTTCTAAGATACTGCTACTCCCACCTTTCTAAATTATTGTTAAACAGTGTGTTCCAGATCTTTGTAACTTACCTCCCTCTCAACTTTCAAATTTCCATAGGAATACCATCTTCTACTGGAGACTCTGGGATCAACTGATTGATTATATATCACCATTTTTTCTTCCTAATTTAGCTACTAATTGTTGAGCCTCGTCTTCCTCTAAATGTGACATACTTTAGTTTTCCACAAATATTTCCATGTGTGCCTTTTCATGGTTTTCCCACTCCTTTACTTTATACTTTCAAAAAAAAAATTAAAAAATGTCTTTTACTTCTATAGGATATTTGGCTATTTTTATTGTCATAGGCTCCCTGAGTTTGGCTACAACTCTTTCTATTTTCTGTTGTCAGTGTCATTATGCTACAAGTTTCTGCATGCTACAGTTATAAAAATTTCTTAACAGCAGCCTTTCTAAACACTCATGAATATTATTCACATATTCCCATATTTTGTTTTCTTTAGCACTCAATAGGAGGTACTCTTGCTGTTCTGTGAGCATTTCCTTCTTTGGTATTACACTAGAGGGATTGACAAAGGTTAAATAATTGCAACATTTGGAATTATTTGGAACACTGAGGAAGGCTTAGTAATTTTGGGCCAAAACCGGTCTGTTTTTTTGCCTATTTATGCTGGAATAAATGGATATTTAATACAAGCATCTTTCACCTTTGTGTGCTGGCTTTGGTTTTTTGGATTGCCTTTATGGTGTTTTGGGGCCATGCACTTGCCGTACTTGCAGGTTTTTTCTCATTGTAAAGGTTAAATCATTTCAATTACTTCATTCCCATATTCTTCTCTCTTATTTCTGTCACATTTTAAACTCCATTTTCATTTTATTCCACTCATTAGTTATCCTTTCTGAAGAAAATACTGTCTTCCATAATAGTTCTTGAATCATATTCACTATCTGTTCTTTAAATTCCTCCTTTTTTTAACAGGTGCGAAAGTGCCAATGTCTCACTTTTATATTACCCTGCATCTCCATCTTAGTTTTTATTGGTATATGATCTGATAAAGTTATTAGATGTGTCTCAAAACTTTCAATAAAACCTATATGCGCCTGTGGAATATAACTGCATCCAGTTTCCCACTTATTGTATTTTGTAAATCCAGATAAAAATCACTTCAGCTAGCTGATATAGGAGCCTCTCTGTCTGACACCCTCTCTGTGGGAGGAATAAAGATACTGTGTTGAAGTTTCCAGTAGTTTATTCAGTTAAGTAGGCAGATGGATGAATGTTCTTCTTCTGCTACCTAAAGTGATTTTATATGGACTTACCAATTTATACTCTATTTCTTGTTGGTAATGTCACCCTCTGGGTCACAAGTGGAATACCAGACTTCACTCCAATCCTCTGGATTACCTCTGTTTACTCATCATATTTTGGGGAATAATATCTAAATTCTCTCAGAGTTCTAGCTACTAAAGTCACATCTTCCATACCAAATACTCTAATATACCTAGTCAGAAATCCACCTTCTTTTATTACATTTTCCCCTTTTAGGTCCCTCAATATATCCACACTATTGCAAATCAAGTTCCAGTCCCCATCCATAAATATTCAGTTCTAAGAGCTTATTATTTCTACTGAAATTTGGCTAAGTCTCATAAATCCATGCCAATTTAATCAATTTCCCTTGCTAATAACTCTTATTACCACATATCTACCACTGTTTTTCCTCTTCTGTTACTAACAGAGCCCTCTAACAATCAGTTTAATTACATTTATATTTGTCCCAGATACCCACCTGAATGTCCACCCTGAAATTGTTTCTTTGTCAAATTCAAACACATATTTCTATTTAAATTCATGTTCTGTTAACGCTGTAATTTGCATTCCATACTTCTTAACACAATTCAATACTCTGTTCTTTGTCTATCCTGCAAGGCCATTAACATTCCATGTTAATATCAAAGCAGGTATTCTGACAGGAAAAAAAAATATTCCTGACATGTCATACATGGCTGTCCCCCTGAATACATTTATTTTATTTCAAGTCTACAGCCCCTTTTAACTCACACACACATGAAATTATGTATACTTTCTAAAAAGAAAGCTTACCTCTCCAAACAGGAGCAAGTGTTCCAAAGTGCTGACTGTACCAACAGGCATTAAGTTGGGGTTAACCATGCAGAAATAGAAGTTATGTTCTTACCATAACGTTCCATGTTAGTTGTCTTCTTCTCGCCTTCTTCTTGCTGGATGGGTTCGGAGCCGACCTCGGCTCCGACTCGGCCACTCTAAAAGCTCAAGAGTTGGTTCCACCGGCTCGAGGCTCCCCTTATATCCCACAATGCTAGGCGAGAGTTACCTCAGATCTCGTTTGTAAGCTAACCCCAGCTTATAATAGTAACAGTATATAACAGAATAACTAAAAACAGAGTCCACCTCTAACAACAGGGAGAAGAAGGGTGACCTACATCCTGATTCAGGAAATATGCAAAACAGCATATGCCTAAGTAAAGAGGTGGTAGAAAGAGAGGTCACAATCACAACTCCTCTAGGTCTGTCCAGGCCAAGGGGAAGGAGGGTGGGGCCTAAGAAGAAGCGAGAAGAAGACAACTAACATGGAACGTTATGGTAAGAACATAACTTCTATATGTTAAGTTGTCTATCTCGCCTTCATCTTGCTGGATGGGACCGCGTCCCTAGCACCTTGTCCCGGGTGGCCTAACGGAACAGACTCCTGAGAACAGTGAAACCAAAGTTAGCTCTATGCCTAGAAGCTAAATCCAACTTATAATGAGAAATGAAAGTGTGAGGAGTAGCCGCTGCACAAATGGTGTCAATAGGCAGTCTGTCTTGGAAGGCTAAAGAAGTAGCCAAAGCTCTGGTGGAATGGGCCATAGGTTTATTAGGCAGCTTTTGGTGTCTAATTTCATATACAAGGGAAATCAAAGATGTTAGCCATCTGGATAATGATAACTTTGAAACTGAAAGTCCCTTTCTGCCTTCCGCATAGGAGACAAACAGTTGGTCAGATTTTCTGAATTGTTTTGTTCTATCTAAATAGTACCTCAATTGACGATGAACATCCAGGCAGTGTAATTTTTGTTCAGATCTATTGGAATATTCTGGAAAAAAGACAGGGAGGTCAATGCTTTGATTTAGATTTGACGTTGAGACTACCTTAGGCAAAAAGGACGGGTTCGTTCGTAAGGATACCCTGTCCTTATGAAACAATAGATAAGGAGGTCGACAGCTGAGTGCTTGACGTTCTGAAACTCTTCTAGCTGAAGTAATAGCTACCAGAAAGAGAGTCTTCCATGATAGCAATTTTAAGGAACAGGAGACTGCAGGTTCGAAAGGGGGAAGAATCAAAGAAGCAAGAACTAAATTTAGAAATAGCTGCCAATTGAACTTTAAGAGTAGAGGGAGATGAACCTGCATGGAAGAGTTCAGCTAGAAAATCAAGGACTATTTGGATGGAAGCAGTGAAGGGATCTATGTCCCTTCCTTGAGCCCAATAAGTGAAGCGTTTCCACTTACTCAAATAAATCTTCCGAGTGGAAGATTTATGGGAAGCTATCAAAATATCTCGAACAGAGTGAGATAACTGAGGAAGCCTGGCTAAGGTTGGAACTGGAGGAACCAAGCAGTGAGGTTCAGAGAGGGGAGGGAGCGATGTAACTGACCCGACTGATGGATCAAAAGATCTGGAACTAGGTCCAGATGCCACGGTCGCTCCAATAGAAATTGATGTAGAAAGGGGAACCACACCTGTCAAGGCCAGTAAGGAGCAATGAGGATCAATGAGGCCTTCTGAGCGATAGCTTTCTGTATCACTTGAGAGATTAGTGGGAAGGGAGGAAATGCATACAGAAGTCCCCGGGGCCAAACTTGGACTAGAGCGTCTCTGCTGGGTTGGCCTGGTAAAGGGAATAGAGTGAAATATTCTCTGCACTTGCTGTTTTGGGGAGTAGCAAAAAGATCGCAGCAAGGCTGACCCCACTTGAGGAAAATTTCTCTCACTACAGAGTCTTTCAGAGACCACTCGTGAGGCATGAGGATAGCTCTGCTCAACTTGTCCGCAATTTGATTGGACTTCCTGGGGATGTGCGTTGCTATCAGAAACCGCTGAGAAGAAATCGCCCATTGCCACAATCTGAGTGCTTCTCGACACAGGGGGTATGACCTGGTTCCGCCTTGTTTGTTGATGTACCACACTACAGACATATTGTCTGTCTGTATTGCAATCGTTCCCAAGGGAAGAGAGTCTTGAGGGGCTTGCAACACTAAAAGCACTGCTCTCATCTCCAGAACATTTATGTGCAAGTGGCATTCGTTTGGTTGCCATGTGCCCTGGACCGTCCTGCCCTGATAATGACCCCCCCACCCGATCAGGGAGGCATCCGTTGTCAGAGTAGCAACCGGAGGGGGTGGAACAAAGGGTCTTCCCAACAAGAGCTGAGGGGAAGACATCCACCACATGAGATGATTTCTGCACGCCTGCGTGATCATAATGGTATGAGACATTGGAAGTTGCTGGTATGACCATTGTGTAAAAAGCATCCATTGAAGGATCCTCATGTGGAATCTGGCTAATGGAAACAGAGGTATGGCCGCCGCCATAATTCCCAACACTTTCAGAACTAACCTGGCTTTGATTCTGTTGTTGTTGAAAAGGAGTGAGACCAGTTTGTGAATGTCTGTTATTCTCTGATGTGTTAGTCTCGCAGACATGTCTACTGTGTCTAGATTTGCGCCTATGAAAGTAATAGCACGACAAGGCGACAAAACAGACTTTTCGCAATTTATTGAAATGCCTAACTTTTGACAAATGCGAAAAGTGTAATCCCTGGCCATCAGAAAGAGATGCTTGGTGGGAGCTGTGAGGAGCCAGTCGTCCAAATATGGAAACACCTGGAATCCTTGTCGTCTCAGGTGAGAAGCTACCACTGCCATGCATTTGGTAAACACCGGGGCAGTGGTGAGACCAAAGGGCAGGGCCCTGAACTGAAAATGACTGGTTCCCAGCCTGAAGCGGAGGAATCTTCTGGAGCGTCTGTTCATTTTTATGTGATAGTACGCATCCTGAAGGTCTATAGAGCACATCCAGTTGCCTTTTCCCAATAGGCGTAGGATGGATCGCAGCGTGTCCATCTGAAATCTTGTTTCGCTGAGTGGTCTGTTCAAGATACTGAGATCCAAAATTGGTCTCCAGTCCCTGTTTTCTTTGGAACTAAAAAGAACCTTGAGTAGATTCCGGATCCTTTCTGGTCTGCTGGAACTGGCTGAATTGCTCTTTTTGCAAGCAGTTTTGAAATTTCCAAAACCGCTAGATCCCTTTGAGCGGGTGGAACATCTGGAAGGGATTTTTTTGATTGGATTGGAATCCGAAGAAAGGGGATAGAATAGCCTTCGGAAATGACGGACTGTACCCATTTGTCTTGAGTCAGGGATAGCCAGGCTTCTGGGTACAGTGACAATCTTCCCCCGACTGCCTCCGTAGGTGGGCAGTCGGGCAACACCTCAGGGATGCTGAAAGGGCTTATCAGAGAAGGCTTCCCGATTGCCCTGGTTCTGCGGAGCCCCCCTGCCTCGAGGGCGACGTCTACCATTGTTATTCCCGCCTCTGCCTCTGGCGGGGAAACGACTTTGTGCGTCAGGCGAAGTCCCTTGAGATTGTTTACGGAACCACATTTTCCCACTTTTCTGGCCTTTGGGGTAAGGCCTAGAAGGAGTAGAAAAACGGACTCCGACGGCAGAAAGAGTCTTGCCATCAGTCTCGCACCTAGTCAAGGTTTCTTTCACTTGAGGACCAAAGAGAGATGATCCATCAAACGGGGAGTTAGTGAAAGACGTCTTGAAGGGGTCCGCAAAATTGCATAGCCGCATCCAGGCATGCCTACGTAAGGCCACACCTGTCCCTGCGGCCCTACTCGCTCCATCAGCCGCGTAAGAAAGGAGGCGCATGGAGGAGTTGGCTATGGAGTTAAGGGTAGCCAGCTGCGTGTTCATCTTATCTTGAAAACCCGCAGCTGTAGTGTCCTTCAACATGTCACTCGCTTCTTTAATCAAGTCCCTTTGAAGACGAGTGAAATGGCACAGGTAGTTCAGCGAACGCATAGTAAATGTCACTGACGAGAACATCCGCTTCCCGTACCTGTCCATGGACCTAGATTCCTTGTTAGGTGGATGGACAGGTACTGAAGGATCAGCTAGTTCCTTCTTAGTGGCAGCAGCTACCACCATAGCATCCACAGAAACTCCTTTTGTCAAGAACTGTTTGTCTGATGGTGCCGTTATGAATTTTGAGGGTCTCCTGGGAGTGGGGTCCACTGAATCAGGAGCCGTCCATGCCTTTTAGCTACCACCTGCATGAGGGGTCAAGGGGAGACACCCAGGAGGTGGAAGGACGAGAGCCGAATGCCTCAAGGTACACAGATTCATCCTCCGAAGGGCTGAGGGCTGGCCAATTTCCCTCTGTTTGAGGATTTCGAGAATGTCTGCAAAGGAGACATCTTCAGAAGGGGAACGGGGAACCCTCGAATCATCTAAATCTGTGTCAGATGTGATGGACTCAGGTGAGTCAATGTGTTTCCTCTTACACTTCCTCTTCCGAGGGACTCTTCTGCCAAATCAGGAGAGGCCTCGGAAGAGGATGAAATCCCACAGGGGGTTCCTGAGGAGCTGGCTCTCTGCGGTCCGGGATGAGGGAGTGAGTCGACTTGACCTGAGGCACCATAGAGGGAGGGGCGGACGGAGCCGACTGTGGAGTAGAGCCAGGCTCTAACACACTCCGCATGACCTCGAACGCACCCCTGTCAGGCAAAGCCAGAGGTCCCCGCTCCGAGAAGCTGAGAGCCTCCCTCGGCACCGACAGTGATGGCTCCGAGGCCGATGTCGGAGCCGAACTCACCAGCGCCGAAGCTCCGAGAGGAAGAGCGGGGTCGGACAAGGGTCCGATGCCACTCACCCCCTCGGAGCCGACGAGGGAAGTCCAGCGCCGAGAATCCTCGAAAGAAGAAATCGGAGCCGACGACGGAGCCGAAGACACCTGTATCGGCTCCGACGCTGCCACAGTCTCGGTTCCGAAACGCCCCGGCTCCGAGCTCAACGGAGTCGGAGGAGGAATATATTGATGGACAGGGGCAGGCATCGACTGATGAGTCGGGCTCTGAAGCATTTGGGCCAGTGCCTCGGACTTAAGAAGTCGACTCACTACCCTCTGGAGGTCATGATCTGACAGCCTCGATGACCTAGAGGAGTGAGATTTATGGCTCCGTTCAGACAGCAGAGGAGATGCTGGAGCCGAATGAACGGAGCCAAGGGATGGTGACCTGGATCTCTTCCTAGATGTCGGCTCCGAAGGTCTGGTCGGAGCCGACAAGGAATTTTACTACCTCGGCTCCAGCCGGGCCGAGGAACCACAGAAGTGTAGACTCATCGGCTCCAGCCGGAGCCGATGCAGACATAGGTTTTGTAGCTTTAGGTCTCGGCTCAGTAGCTGGAGCCGAGGACCTAGAAGCCTTAGAGGGCTTCCCAGAGACAGAAAGGGAATCCTCAGGCTTAAGAAAACCCCGTAGGATCAACTTATTTTTTCTTTCCTGCAGGACCCTGGGGCTGAAGCCATGGCATACAGCACAGGAGTCCTGCAGGTGCAAAGGCCCCAGGCAGTAGACACAAGAAGTGTGACCGTCTGTCAGAGACATTTTCTGACAGCACGCATCACACTTCTTGAAGCCTGAGACCTTTGTGTCTTTAGACATTTTAGACAAAAAGTGTAATCACACACACACAAACAGACACACTGATTACACTAATTTTACTTTTAAAACTCAAAAATAAACAATTAACTCTAGTTTAATTAAGAGTAACACACACACACCACTAGGGGATGGGGAAAGGCAAGAAGGCCCGAGAGAGAACTTTAAAAGTTCTTGTGGGAAAAAAATGGGATTTTTCGGATAACAGGGGTAAAAATCCACTACACTAAGGGAAATATATTTAAACCTAAAAATATAGGGTTTTAAGTACGCTAATTTCACAAAAAATACACTTACCAACAAGCCGGTAGAAAAACCAACACCTCGATGCTGTAGCGGCAAACGAGATCTGAGGTAACTCTCGCCTAGCATTGTGGGATATAAGGGGAGCCTCGAGCCGGTGGAACCAACTCTCGAGCTTTTAGAGTGGCCGAGTCGGAGCCGAGGTCGGCTCCGAACCCATCTAGCAAGATGAAGGCGAGATAGACAACTTAACACGTATATGTTAGAGCCTGTGTTTACACTTGCATTGACTGACATCTGCTCTTAGCTCTACTCCCCTCCTAGATGTGAAAAGCAACTTGAATGCTATCACTACACTTTAACTTTTAGCTTTAAAAAAGTGCATTGGCTACCCTTAAATAAATAAATTGTGCACTGTTACATTTAATGCATTAAAGTACTAAAGCTAATGGGGAGGCAACTACATGTGCAACTTTTCACTTCCCACATTTGCAAAGTAAATTTTTTATTGAACTTCTTGTCATAAGTTCATAGGTTCATAGGTTTATACTAGGCTATCTGCCCTAAGGCATTTATAAGCCTAGCCCAAATTTTTGTGGCTTACGCCACCCCTTATATGAAAAAATACTGTGCCCATTAGTTTGTTGTGCCTCTGTCCAGCAGTGACACAGAGATGATTCCCGGGGTAAACCTACGATCTCCCATCCACAGGTCTAGATTTCTCTTGAACAGAGTCAGCGAGGTGCTCTGCCTCACATGGACCGGGATTTTATTCCACAGCATAGGGAGTCTCTGAGTGATAAATCTATCCCTCCAGCACGTCCTATTTATATCCGTGCTAAGGTTTAAGTCGCTTGCTCTAGTGGTTTTGGTGGATTTGGATTTTTGAGGTGGAGCATGTCCATTAATTCCGGGTTGGACATGGCCTTGTATGTCAGGCACATGTCACCTCTGAGCAGACGGTATGCGACTGAATAGAGCTGGAGTTTCTTCAATCTGGCAGCATATGACAGATTTTGGAGTCCCTTTATCCTTTTGGTGAGGAACTTTTGGGGTCTCTCCAATTGCTGCAGATGTCGGGTGAGATACATCCCGAATGGGGCATTGTACTCGATCATTGGTCTGATAAGTGAAGAGTACAGGGAACAATGACCTCACTAGATCTGGATGTGAATCCCTTCATGATCAGGTGGGCAATGTAGAAGGTCTTTCTAACCACTTTAGCAACGTGAGTGTCAAAAGAAAGGCCACTGTCAACCTGGGTCCCCAGGTCCCTGATAACCTCTTCTGTGCTTAGTGGATTGCCACCTATATGGTAGCTTGGGGTTACCTTGTTTTTCCCGAAGGGTATGACTATACATTTTTGGCGTTTAACTTCAGGCCATGGCTCTGGCACTAGCTATCTGTTTCCGTGAGTCCCTTCTGAAGGATATCCGTGTCCGATGCACTTTCCACTATGGCCCAGTTTGCAGTCGTCTGCAAACTTTGTCAGCCAAAGTCCTCCCATGTTGGCCTGTACTTCTGAGAAGTAGATGCCAAACAATAGGGGCCAAGGACCGAGCCCTGTGGGACACCACTTGTGACCGCTTGGAGTCTGACACAGCGCCAGCAACTCTAACCCTGTGGGTACTGTCCTTAAGCCAGTTTGCAACCCATCTTGTGACACATGGGTTTACATTTAAGCTGGTAAGTTTTTCTACAATACCGAGTGGGGTATTGTGTCGAAAGCCTTTGCAAGGTCAAGGTAGGCTGTATGGACTGCCTTTCCCTCATCAATGGCCTTGGTGACTGTTTCAAGAAGTCGACCAAGTTCAAAAGGCATGATCTTCCCTTGACAAAGCCAAACTGGGTCGGGTCCAATGTCTGCAAGTCCCTATATCTTTGTTTATCAGCTCCATTATGATCCTCTCCATAGCTTTGCAGACTAGACTTGTTAAGCTTATGGGCGGTAATTACCAGGGTCCGTAGAGGTGCCGCCTTTGTGGAGTGGGACCACAGTTGCCGTCACGCCACTCCTTGGGCACGTATCCTGTGGTAAGGCTGAGATTAAACAGCTGCCTTATGTGCGGGTTTAATTCCTCATTTAGCTCGTGTAGCACACAGCCGGGACACCATCCGGTCCCATTGATGCTGTGTTTTTAGCTTTAGAGAGCAGCTTTCACCTGCGCATTTGAGATGTCTGGGAGGCTACACTCGGCTGGGATAGTTATCTCTCCTTTAGGGGGGGAGAGGGGGTGAAGTTTGCACTGAACCTGTCTGCCAGTATGTTGGCAATGTCTGTGGGTTCAGTGATTTTTGTATCATTTTGGACTAATTCTGAGCATATCTGGGAGTTTCCACCCAGGTTCCTAACATAGCTGAAAAAGGCCTTATGACTGTCCTTTGAATCCATGGCAATTTTTCTCTCAAAATTGGCCTTAGTTGATTTTATGAGTGCTCGTATTTTTTACTAATAATGATCAGGGTGACTTCCCTTTTATGGATTTTGTTCTATCATGTAATAGCTTTCTCCTCTTATTGTAAAGTTTGTTAATGGCTGGGGTCCACCAGACTGGACGTTTGCCCTTTGTGGAAAGAGTCTTGGTTTTATTTGGGATTGCCTGATCCATGCAGTCCTGGAGGTGTTCATAGAAGGCATTTGTAAGGGCTTCCGCAGCTTGGGTTGTGGTTTCCACTGGCTCAGGGGCCTTGAAGGATACCACACCAATCTTGAGTAGTGTGAAGTTTGCTTTAGAGAAGTTCTTCACTATGGTCTTTTTTGTTTGGGGTGGGGGCGGGATGTGGATTTCCAGTGAGATTAGTTTATGATCAGATCTCACCAATGAGGGATATACTTCCGGTGTGGAGCATTTTGACCCCATGTTTGTGACAATGAGATCTAGTATATTTTCTCCTCTCGTGGGAACAGTGACTAGCTCTTCCATGGCATTTGAATTTATGAACTCCAGGAACCGTTGGGCTAGAAAGTTAGGGCTCGAGTAATGTTCCCAGTCTATATTCGGGTAGTTGAAGTCACCCAATATGATGGTGTTTGGAGATACATTTATACCCTCCAGTGTCTTCAGGAAGGCTGTGTGGGGTTCCTGAGTTTGAGAGGGTGGCCTGTAGCATGCTACAATTTGTAGAGCAGTTTTGCCTATGGTTAGTTGCACCTGGATGGTTTCCAAGCTTCGATGCGTTGCCACCAACCTGGAGGTGTGGGTATCTTTATGAATATGGATACACCCCTCCTTTTGTGGTGTGGTCCGGGTGTTGGGGCGAACGCATGATATGAGTTAAAACCTAATAGTGCCGGGTGCTCTCAGGAGCCTTGAACCAGGTTTCAGTTACAGCACAGACATCGATGTTCTCCATACTGAGAAGGGCCTCGAGTGCGTGCATTTTGAGATTTAGACTTCTGGCATTGAGCAGCATTACCCTCAGTTTCTTCCCATTTTTGTTTTCTAGGGTGGTAGGTTTAGAAATTGAGCCTTGCCTAAAAAGGCACTATGGGGTGGCAAGAGCCTTAGCCAATATCCGAATCCTAGGGTGACAGGTGCAAGCCGTCCCTTGCGAAACAGCGTGGCTTGTCAAGCATGTCATCCCAGGCAGACAGACACTGGATCCCCTTTGAATGACACCAGACATTAAGCCAATTGTTAAAGCTGATCATCTTGTCTCTATATTGTGGCATCATTCTTGGTGAAGGAAGGATACTGCTCAGGGTTAGGGTCATACCTGCCTGGGCTACATAATCAGAGAGCTCCTCTATGTCTCTTTTCATGTAGTCCAGGGAGGTACGTCTCAGGTCGTTCACACCAGCATGGACAATGACTGCGTCATATTTGTACTTGCCGTGGAGTGACCCGAGTGCTTGTGTTATGTGGCGGATTCTAGCCCGATAGGCAGCTTACTGTGACCCTCTCCTTGTTCAGCCTGGTGAGTGGGACGTCAGTGTGTCTGACTATGGAGTCACCTATGACAAGTATGTTTGGTGTTGTATTTGGCCTTAAGGGCTGTGACTGCTTTGCACACTGCTTTTGTGGTTTATGTGTTGCTTGTGGGGTGTCTTGATGTAGCAGTTGTTTGGGTGTCTGCTTTGGAGGCCTCTGCTGTTTAGGTAAATTTTTACTCAGAGCCTCCGAGTATGTCTTTGTGTGTTTATGTGTTTGATTCAGTGGAGTGGTAGCATTATGTGAGGCTGGTTTTGTGGTGTGTGTAGTTGCCTTCTCCTCCTGTCTGGTCTTGCCAGTCCTGAGTTGAGAGAGCTCAGCCTCCAGTTTGGCTAAATAGCTGCATCTCTTGCAAGTATTTGTGTTATGTGGGAGGAGGAGAGGGTTTTCCCTTTAAACATTACAAAGTATATGATGGTACATTCCACTCTGAATATACCATCCAGATCTTTCCTGATTAATTGCTTATACCTGCAGACACCTTGTGTCAGACTAAAAGCATTTGGTAATGATAAAAAAAAATTACATGCATCTGTTGGTTCTCTCACCAGCTAAGATCAAATGCTAATGGAGAAAAAAGCAAATAACTTTGCATATGTAACAAATAACTATATATTTTTGTTTTTTTTTTGTTATTTTATATTGCTTACTAGCCTATTGGCTTAACAGTCTTGTCTGTAGGTTAAAGGTGGACACGTGTCTAAACATTCACATCTACAAATACAGGAGAAATTGTCTTTTAATTCTACTTCTACACCTTCCAGCATCCCAAGATCACAACACTATATTAACTTTAACTTGCTTCTTTCTAGCATTATTCTTTTACACAGTAAAGTCTGGGTACATTACAATTAAGAAAAGGCAGTTTCTCACCTTAATATCAGTAGCATATACATCAGTCTCTGATAAAACTTACATCACATTTAAAATGTCTGACTGGATACAATACAGAATTGTTTTACAGTACAACATTCGATTTACACCATAACATCTTATACAAATAAGAATTTTTTTTTTACTTTCAGTTCCTTCAGTGTCCTTCTAAACATTATTGACAGAGTGGCTTATGCTTCAGAGTTCTCCCATCAGTTTAACACAGTCAACAAACTTCTAGTCTTTTGCAAACACACTGAGGAGAACCACAGTTCATGTTTCTACATTACATTAGTGGAATTGATATCTTACAGTTATCCTGTTTATTCACAAATTTCATATTGATAGTCCTCATCGTAATCATCTCAACATCCCAACACCGTTTCTGGTAGAAGTTCGATGTACTCCTGATTCTTCTGGTCAGCTCCTAGGGTTTTTCTTTTGCATAAATGAAAAAGCTATCACAGGCAAAGTCTCTCTATGGGCTTTGTTATTGTCAAACGACTGAGATGCAAAGTTCCCTTCACCTTGCAGGCAAACCCATTATTGGCTAAACTTTGTTTTCTTCCTTATCGTCTTCTGCATCCAAAATGACTTTGATTATCCAGGAAAAAATATTCTGGAGACTGATGGATATAGCAAAGTAAAATCTCATACCTGCCTTTGGACAAACTCTGACTGCTGGGATAAAACTATTTCTCTTCTGATGTAAGGGAGTAATCATTTTTTACACATATTCTTGTGTCCCCATTTTTTAATAATTTACCCTTCTGCCACACTTCTGTCAAGAGCATCTCTTTGTGCTCTTAAAATTACACCTTTACTTATACAGATCCTAGCTGCTTTCACATGGATAGATTTGGGGAATACCCATGACATGCCCCCATTCAGTTAACAAATCCTGCTGTGGAACACCTGCCCAGTTAATCTATACTTTCATAAAAATTAATGCAGTCTATTTCTTCCATCTTCTCTGGCATAGTAAAATAAAATCTCAGGTTTTCTCTGCATACTCTTCTAACCTTATTACTTTTTAAATGGGTGTTCTTCATAAGCCTCATATTTAGCCAGTTTTTCTTTCATTACAACCCCTGATTTCTGCAGTTAATTCAGGTAATCTGAAGAGCTACTTAAAGCTTCTTCTATTTTTCCATACTTTTATTTCGACATCACATATTCCTCCAGAGTCTCACTTAATTTTAAACAACTCTGACAGCATTTGATTTATTTCAATTTATTTTGTTGAAATTACTGGAAGCCATCTTCTGTACTAAAGCTGAAATCTGAACTGCTGCAATCTTCTTATCAGTCAAAGCTTTTTTCCTGTTCTGACTTATTTTTTCTTACTTTCTGCACATTTCTTCTTTTGCAGGCAATGTAATTACTAGTCAGTAATTGAAGTTTACACAAATTGATAATGTGTGCTATTTGTTAACACTTCCTCACTGGGAAACCTCTAATCAATCTACTGCTCAGAATATAGCCATCTTGGAAGTCCAAAATGGGTTGCTTTTATGAACTTACACATCCACTTCAGGTAAAACTTGAACTAGTGGTGCACATCCAGGTTATGAAAAACCCTCTCTTGTCCTGGTTCTTACCACTGAGGGGAAAACACAGGGAAATGTATGGGCTGACTTAAAAACAATTCTAACAGTAGCTTTGGAATGAAGTGTGAGAAAGATATAAGAAGCACCCAATCCTTATAAAAGATTTAATATTGTTCTTTACTGATAACTGCTGGCAGCTTGAAGACCATCTGAAGAGAGTAATAATCATGAACCACATTATATTTCGAGTTAAAAGAAAAAATAGGAGCTGTTAAACAATATGGCTCAAAGAAGAGGTGCAAGTTCCTCAATCAAATTCAAGATTTACAGTAGATATAAAAAGTATACACACCCCTGCTAAAATGCCAGATTTTTGTGATATAAAAAAAAAAAAGTGACCACAATAAATCATTTCAAACTTTTCCCACCTTTAATGTGACCTATAACCTGTACAATTCAATTGAAAAACAAATCTGTTAATAGAAAAAATATAAAAAAACGTACTATACGCTGGCTGCGCAAGTGTGCACACCCTTAAACTAATACTTTGTTGAAGCACCTTTAGATTTAATTACAGCATTCAGTCTTCTTGGGTACACACCTGCCATCAATTAGAGAGACTATGATTAACCCCAAATAAAGTTCAGCTGTCCTAGTAAGATTTTCCTGACATTTACTCAGTTCCCCTAACAGATTTGTTTAATTGAATTGTACAGGTTATAGGTCTCATTAAAGGTGGGAAAAGTTTTGAAATTATTTATTGTGGTCTCATTTTTTTATATCACAAAAACCTGGCATTTTAACAGGGGTGTGTACACTGTTTATATCCACTGTACAAGTGTTCAAGGAAGCAAAAAGACACATACTCCTTAAGGAAGTGCTTCAACAGTCAGTGTTGAACCTCAGTTAAGCACTCTACAAGGTCATGGTATGTAACGATATGACACACACATACCAAGGCATTGGGATAATTGAAGAAAGGTCAAAACATGTCTGACATGGGTCAGGGGCACTTGCAAGCAAAACTAAGACAAAATAAGATACAACCCTTTCAAAATGGAGCAACTCTTCCACTAAGAAGAATATGACTGACAACTGAAAGGCTTCATAAGCTACTTTAATCATCTCAGAACCTCACAATGGGCGGTCCAGTGAATGAAGAGGATTAAAACAAGAAGCTGACTGCTGTCCCAACCAAAGGGGTATTCCCTTGTCTTTTTTAAATATTTTTGCCCCCAAAGGTGCCCGCTGACCATCTGCTCACCCTTCCAGAAAAGATATATTACAAGCAGCCAACACAGAATTAGTGGTAAAGCCTTATCCCTGCCCTCTGTTACCTGAGGTGAGCACACATATCACCATGGGGGGTACTGCACACCCTCACCAAGCATGTACACATTTGCGCAAGTGAACATACACTTCAAAGGGTTACTGTCAGTGATTTGGAATCCCAAGCCCGTAGCTTCTAGCCCTGAGTCCACTGATGTTAGTACATTTGGCTGAAAGGGGCTACCATTTTCATCCCTTCCCAGGAAAGGGGAGCCAACATAAGCTGCAAATCAAACTCAGGTCATCTGGTGCTATGATCAGGGCTTCATCTTTCTGTATCACAGAGCCAGTCTAACCAAGGAGGATGTCCTTGACTTGCACTGAAACAGTTTCTAGCACTACCAAAGAACTGACAGCCTGAAACAATCTTCGGCCATCACATAGAAGTGTAACTTTTAATATTTGCTAAATGCTGTGATTAGTCGTGCAACCAAAGGAAACAGTTGAAAAAACACAGTAATCATCCCTGCCACTGGAGTAGAAATGTATCCACCATTAATTTCCTCCTTGTCCATAGACAATTATCTTATCCTCAGCTCTATGTACAAGCTTCATATGTGCTTGAAGTTATTAGAATGCTATCACAGTCTACAGCTCACTGTCAAACACACATCCTTCTTGTGTAGAGGGATGATAACTGCATCTTCCTCTCTTTGTTGATGCACCACATCTTGACTTGAATATATGACTGGAGGCACCTGATCTCAATTCCTATTGCAGAGCTTTGGGGTAGAGGAACACTTCCCATAGCTCCCATTTGTACAGCACTCATTATTGGAAGTCTACTTTCCTTGAATAATAAAGGAGAACAGATTAGCTTCCCAACCCATTAGAAAATATTCATCAAGACCTGTGATGGTTACTATTACAGAATGAGAAGATCAACTCTATAAATGGTGAGAAATAGCCACCACTCAAAAACTTGGCAACAAGAGTCTGACTCTGATGGTCAGTAATTGCACAGTATTTGTTTCTCATGAATGGGTTAGTCCCACTAGGCTGGGAATCTCTTTTCAGGGGACACTTGGGGTGGTAGTTATACCAACTAGGGGAATTTGGATAGGGCATTGAGGAAACTATGTCTGGAAAATTTCCAGATGGAGGAAGACATAAACATTGTTACTGGAAAACTGGAGAGAGAGACATGAAATACTAGCTATGGAACTGGAGAATGGAGGTCTGGATACAGAGGGGCTGGAGAATTTAATGAATGAAAGATAATCAGATGAATGTAAGGAGGCAAGTAACAGTGTTTTGAGGGATTGAGCATTACAGGACCATTCAGATAATGAAGCTAGTAATGTCTTAGAGAATCAAATTACAGAGGATGAAAACACAGAGGCGTGTGTGACTGATGGGATGATCAGTTTTAAGAATATGTCCCTGCAACTGGGTACAGTGGACAACAGAAATGAAGTAAAGAAACAAACGTGCAAGTGTTGCAAGTCAAGGAACAAGAAACAGGTAAAGTGAAGACAGGTATTTCACAGAAGCAGAAGGACAGCAGCTTCAGAAAATAAAACTGATGGTGAGAATAAGAAATAAAACCAGTGCTACTATTGTAAAGTATGGCACTATGGACAATATCGGGCTAGATTCCAAATGAGTTGCTCTTGGTTAAGTCTGCCCTGATTCAGACCTGCTTTCAGTGTAAGTGACTTACTTCAGGGTAAGGCCTATATATAAACAGGGACCATATTCCATAGCAGCTGTTCTTGGTTTAAGTGGTCACTTATACTGGCAGCAAGTGTTTTGGAATTGGAGCCATTATGTTGTCATTAGGATTTACTTACATAGACACAAGAGCTTTGACCCATTTGGGTTCATACAAGTTTATGGGTGAAACAGAAAAAATGAAACATATCACCTTGGAAAAAATATTTTTCATAACTTTGACTTGCAGTTAAAAAGAAAACTGACTATGCAGTTCAGAACTTCAGAAATGGAGGAATTTGAACTTAAAAAAATCTGACAAAAATGTGATTACTTGACAAAGAAATTGTATGATAAACATAAATGTATGGACAGGGAGATAAGAAGTGGGAATTACACTGATTTACATGATGGAAAACTACAGTATATTTCACATAACATACTGGTGAATGGGGAAAAAAAGGAAAGATTAGGTACTGGAGCCAATTTAGGTCTGCTTCTATTACAAGGATGAAAAACATTTGGTTCAGGAATGTACAAAAAAGAAGATGTGGGCAATGTGGGGAATAAGGCCATAATACTAGGAACTATAAACCTTTTTGTAGAAAATGTAATGAATCTGGCTAATTTGGTCTGAATATCCAGTAATGGAAAAATAAGGTAAATAAGGAAAATTTTGAAAAAAGGGGGGAACAATAAGCAGAAAACATTATACAGTAAGAAAATGAAATGGCTGATGCAGATGACTAAGACAGTTTAAGAAATATAACTCAAGGTAAAGGAAAAAGCAGGGGGAAGGAATAATGGTACAGAAGATTTAGATACAAACAAAAAATATGCAAGATAGGTTGGCAAGTGAAGAAGAGGAAGATGTGACTCAAATAGGAGAAGAACAAAATCAGAAAAGTTAAATCTATTGGATGCGAGTGAGAAGGAGAAAGAGAAAAATAAGAACAGGAGGAAAAGGGAAATAGATAATTCAAGCATCATGGAACTAAATGTGAATAGTACATGAAATGAAGAGAGGGGCTTAACAGACACTTAGCGGGGCAAGAAAAATATGGCTGTATTGTTTTCTAGATACAAGATGCATTACACAAGAAAAAAGAAAAACGGTTGAAGCTCCTGTATATGGTGAAAAAGATTATATAGTATGTAGAATATGAGACATGTTCTGGGTTAGGGGTGTTAACAGAAGATAAAACAAAAATACTGGATGCAACAATTGTGATATCAGGAAAGGTGATATGTGACTTGTGAAAAAATGGAGATTGTGTGACAATCATAATATATGTGCTTACAAACATGTCATAAAGAAAAAAAGTTTGAAGAACTAAAAATTATGGGATGCAAATATGTTAATGATGATAATGACTGAGGACTTAACTGTAAGGCAAGTAAAGAAAAAGGAAAAATAATGCCTGACGTAAAGATAACAAAAGAAGTGATAACTTGAAGCTAAGAAAAAGTAGAGTGGATGTACAAAATGGGAATTTTTAGACCAGAAATACATTATGTTAGGCATTCAGCTGCCATGAAAGAAGTGGCAGGTGGGGTAAGAGGAGCAGATTTTTAAGATCATAGGGAAATTATGGGCTGTATTAGGTGATAATTAAATCAAAAAAGAAGGAAAAGGAATTAAACAGGGTATGTAAGTAAAAAAAATAAATAAATGAAAGAAAAAGGTATTAGACTACAGAAGGAACATATGACAATGAGAGTATTTTATGAAAACTGGGAAAAAATGGTAGGTAGTGTTTAAAGAGAAATATAAAAATACTTTTATTTGGAAATAGAGAGTAGGGTAAAAGAAAAGTCAAGTGGAATATGAAAATATGATAAAGGATTTTGAGAAAGCAATGGATGAAGTCAGAAAAATAGAAAAGACTAGTCAGCATTACAGTTAAGGTTTTTGTCTTCCATTATGGTTTCATCCTGACTACTGGCCAATGCCTGTATGGAGTTTGCATATTCTCCATGTGTCTTTATGGGGTTCATCCCTCCTCCTAAATTCATGCTGATTGTTTACACCTCAAACTCACACAAGAGTTGCGGGCAGCAGCACAGACTCCAGATGGTGCCCTATAGGGGGAAGAGATGTACAGACTAACTGCTTTCGGCATCAACTGTGGTATTTTCTAGATAACAGAACAGAGATCACAGACTGCATGCCAGATCATGGTTCAATGGTGAAAAAATGGCTCTAGGTGATTGGATCATGTTGAGTAATGTCACCAAAAATGGGCATTAATAATAAGTGGGTTGAAAACCTGGCATACTCTGACCTACCAGGGACCAGTGTTAATGGCAGGAGGGGGGGTATGTGCCCACCATACAGCACAGGAGATCTGGGCCAATAAGCTACTGGCTGACCAGTGTCCAGTTGCTCAGCTTGAGTTACCTAGGATAGCTAAATTAGGGTTTGGGGATTGGTATAACGGTTAAGATATTTACCTCACAGACAATAGTACAGGGATTGTCACTCATGAGGAAAACTGGCTAGACTCAAAATGGCCTAGACGGCCAACTAGCTGGGTCTATATCACAACGTCAAAGATGCATTACTTCGAATGTGTCTTCATCGAACCCATAAAAACGAAAACTGAAAACAGCGAAACTACATATGAGCAATTTCTTTCCCTGGGAAAGAAATCACTTGTCCAAAAATCACTACACACAAAAAGTGGGGGGGGGGGGCTATGCCTCCCCACACCCCCTAACTGAATATACAATTCTGAGATTGCACTACAGTTTACAAAACAGCAAACTAACAGAGGCAGGCAAGCAATTTCTTTCCCAGGGAAAGAAATCGCTCATATGCCCCTTCGCTGTTTTCAGTTTTTGTTATTTTAAGTTTGGCGAAGACGGATTCGAAATTATGCGTCTTCTATGATCTAACAGGAACCCCAACTAGCCTACTACTTATTTATGAACATATAAAAAGAAATAGTACAAGAAAAACACAAAAAATGAAGACTATTATGTACAGAAAATAACCATACAAAGATTAAATTCCCGCTGACGAACTCAATCTAGCCAGACAAGCTCCCAAGTCAATTTAAGAGAATAAACCCAGTCTTCGATCTACGATCTCATATTTCCTATTTCAAAAGTTGAATAAAAAAACTAAACTTTTCCTTTTGTTTTTCAAAAGCTTTATTTTTGAAGAACATCCACCATAGGTAGGTGAGCGCTGTAGCAACAATATTTTTGTTTTATTTCAGTTGTCTTGTAACAACTATTCCACACACAGTCAGGGTAATTATACTTTGTACAGCATCAGTACATTAGGAATATGTAAATATGGATATAAAAACTCTATTTTCATTGGTTGACATAGTTACATTCATTTATGCAGATATGGAAACAAACTCTCTATTTTCATTGGTTAGCAATGTTACATTCAGTCTGTATAGAGATGGACCTATGGGAGGAGACTGGCTGTGTTAAAACCAGTGCTTTCGTAAGTAAGCTTCGTCAGACCTACCTATTATTCAAATATGCAGGTAAAATAGAAGTTATGTTCTTACCATAACGTTCCATGTTAGTTGTCTTCTTCTCGCCTTCTTCTTGCTGGATGGGTTCGGAGCCGACCTCGGCTCCGACTCGGCCACTGTAAAAGCTCGAGAGTTGGTTCCACCGGCTCGAGGCTCCCCTTATATCCCACAATGCTAGGCGAGAGTTACCTCAGATCTCGTTTGTAAGCTAACCCCAGCTTATAATAGTAACAGAATAACTCTAAACAGAGTCCACCTCTAACAACAGGAAGAAAGAAGGAAGACCTACATCCTGAACCAGGAAATATGCATAACAGCATATGCCTAAGAAAGAGGTGGTAGAAAGAGAGGTCACAATCACAACTCCTCTAGGTCTGTCCAGGCCAGGGGGAAGGAGGGTGGGACGCACGAAGAAGGAGAGAAGAAGACAACTAACATGGAACGTTATGGTAAGAACATAACTTCTATATGTTAAGTTGTCTATCTCGCCTTCATTCTTGCTGGATGGGACCGTCCTAGCACCTTGTCCCGGGTGGCCTAACGGAACAGACTCCTGAGAACAGTGGAACCAAAGTTAGCTCTATGCCTAGAAGCTAAGTCCAACTTACAATGAGAAATGAAAGTATGAGGAGTAGCCCAAGTAGCCGCTGCACAAATGGTGTCAATAGGCAGTCTGTCTTGGAAGGCTAAAGAAGTAGCCAAAGCTCTGGTGGAATGGGCCTTAGGTTTATTAGGCAGTTTTTGGTGTCTAATTTCATATACAAGGGAAATCAAAGATGTTAGCCATCTGGATAATGATAACTTTGAAACTGAAAGTCCCTTTCTGCTTTCCGCATAGGAGACAAACAGCTGATCAGATTTTCTGAATTGTTTCGTTCTATCCAAGTAGTACCTCAATTGACGATGAACATCCAGGCAGTGTAATTTTTGTTCAGACCTATTGGAATATTCTGGAAAAAGACAGGAGGTCAATGCTTTGATTTAGATTTGACGTCGAGACCACCTTAGGCAAAAAGGACGGGTTAGTTCGTAAGGATACTCTGTCCTTATGAAACAATAGATAAGGAGGTCGACAGCTGAGTGCTTGAAGCTCTGAAACTCTTCTAGCTGAAGTAATAGCTACCAGAAAAAGAGTCTTCCATGATAGAATTTTTAAAGAACAGGAGACTGCAGGTTCGAACGGGGGAAGAATCAAAGAAGCAAGAACTAAATTTAGGTCCCAAGGAGAAGGAGGATTTCTTATAGGAGGTCTGAGAAGAAAAACTCCTTTCAAAAAGGCTTTGCAAAGCTTGTGGGACATTAAGGCAGATTCAGAAATACCCACATGAAAGTTAGAAATAGCTGCCAATTGAACTTTAAGAGTAGAGGGAGATGAACCTGCATGGAAGAGTTCAGCTAGAAAACCAAGGACTAAATGGATGGAAGCAGTGAAAGGATCTATGTCCTTTTCTTGAGCCCAATATGTGAAGCATTTCCACTTACTCAAATAAATCTTCCGAGTGGAAGATTTATGGGAAGCTATCAAAATATCTCGAACAGAGTGAGATAATTGAGGAAGCCTGGCTAAGGTTGGAACTGGAGGAACCAAGCAGTGAGGTTCAGAGAGGGGAGGGAGCGATGAAACTGACCCGACTGATGGATCAAAAGATCTGGAACTAGGTCCAGATTCCACGGTCGCTCCAAAAGAAATTGATGTAGAAAGGGGAACCACACCTGTCGAGGCCAGTAAGGAGCAATGAGGATCAATGAGGCCTTCTGAGCGATAGCTTTCTGTATCACTTGAGAGATTAGTGGGAAAGGAGGAAATGCATACAGAAGTCCCCGGGGCCAAACTTGGACTAGAGCGTCTCTGCTGGGTTGGCCTGGTAAAGGGAATAGAGTGAAGTATTCTCTGCACTTGCTGTTTTGGGGAGTAGCAAAAAGATCGCAGCAAGGCTGACCCCACTTGAGGAAAATTTCTCTCACAACAGAGTCTTTCAGAGACCACTTGTGAGGCATGAGGATAGCTCTGCTCAATTTGTCCGCAATTTGATTGGACTTCCCGGGGATGTGCGTTGCTATCAGAAACCGCTGAGAAGAAATCGCCCATTGCCACAGTCTGAGTGCTTCTCGACACAGGGGATATGACCTGGTTCCGCCTTGTTTGTTGATGTACCACACTACAGACATATTGTCTGTCTGGATTGCAATCGTTCCCAAGGGAAGAGAGTCTTGAAGGGCTTGCAACGCTAAAAGCACTGCTCTCATCTCCAGAACATTTATGTGCAAGTGGCATTCGTTTGGTTGTCATGTGCCCTGGACCGTCCTGCCCTGATAATGCCCCCCCCACCCGATCAGGGAGGCATCCGTTGTCAGAGTAGCAACCGGAGGGGGTGGAACAAAGGGTCTTCCCAACAAGAGCTGAGGGGAAGACATCCACCACATGAGATGATTTTGCACGCTTGCGTGATCATAATGGTGTGGGACATTGGAAGTTCCTGGTATGACCATTGAGTAAAGAGCATCCATTGAAGGATCCGCATGTGGAATCTGGCTAATGGAAGCAGAGGTATGGCCGCCGCCATAATTCCCAACACTTTCAGAACTAACCTGGCTTTGATTCTGTTGTTGTTGAAAAGGAGTGAGACCAGTTTGTGAATGTCTGTTATTCTCTGATGTGTTAGTCTCGCAGACATGTCTACTGTGTCTAGATTTGCGCCTATGAAAGTAATAGCACGACAAGGCGACAAAACAGACTTTTCGCAATTTATTGAAATGCCCAGCTTTTGACAAATGCGAAAAGTGTAATCCCTGGCCATCAGAAGGAGATGCTTGGTGGGAGCTGTGAGGAGCCAGTCGTCCAAATATGGAAACACCTGGAATCCTTGTCGCCTCAGGTGAGAAGCTACCACTGCCATGCATTTGGTAAACACCTGGGGGGCAGTGGTGAGACCAAAGGGCAGGGCCCTGAACTGAAAATGACTGGTTCCCAGCCTGAAGCGGAGGAATCTTCTGGAGCGTCTGTTCATTTTTATGTGATAGTACGCATCCTGAAGGTCTATAGAGCACATCCAGTTTCCTTTGCCCAAGAGGGGAAGAATGGATTGCAGCGTGACCATCCGAAATCTTGTTTTGTTGACTGATCTGTTCAAGATACTGAGATCCAAAATTGGTCTCCAGTCCCCTGTTTTGTTTGGAACTAAAAAGAACCTTGAGTAGATTCCGGATCCTTGCTGGTCTGCTGGAACTGGCTGAATTGCTCTTTTTGCAAGCAGTTTTGAAATTTCCAAAACCGCTAGATCCCTTTGAGCAGGTGGAACATCTGGAAGGGATTTTTTTGATTGGTTTGGAATGCGAAGAAAGGGGATAAAATAGCCTTCGGAAATGACGGACTGTACCCATTTGTCTTGAGTGAGGGATAGCCAGGCTTCTGGGTACAGTGACAATCTTCCCCCGACTGCCTCCGAAGGTGGGCAGTCGGGCAACACCTCAGGGTGGCTGAAAGGGCTTGTCAGAGAAGGCTTCCCGATTGCCCTGGTTCTGCGGACCCCCCCTGCCCCTAGGGCGATGTCTACCATTGTTATTCCCGCCTCTGCCTCTGGCGGGGAAACGACTCTGTGCGTCAGGCGAAGTCCCTTGAGATTGTTTACGGAACCACATCTTTCCACCTTTCTGGCCTTTGGGGTAAGGCCTAGAAGGAGTAGAAAAACGGACTCCGACGGCAGAAAGGGTCTTGCCATCAGTTTCGCACCTAGTCAAGGTTTCTTTCACTTGAGGACCAAAGAGAGATGATCCATCAAACGGGGAGTTAGTGAAAGACGTCTTGAAGGGGTCCGCAAAATTGCATAGCCGCATCCAGGCATGCCTACGTAAGGCCACACCTGTCCCTGTGGCTCTACTCGCTCCATCAGCCGCGTAAGAAAGAAGACGCATGGAGGAGTTGGTTATGGAGTTAAGGGTAGCCAGCTGCGTGTTCATCTTATCTTGAAAACCCGCAGCCGTAGGGTCCTTTAACATTTCCCTCGCTTCCTTGATCAGGTCCCTTTGAAGACGAGTAAAATGGCATAGGTAGTTCAGCGAACGCATGGTAAATGTCGCTGACGAGAACATCTGCTTCCCGTACCTGTCCATGGACCTAGATTCCTTGTTAGGTGGATGGACAGGTACTGAAGGATCAGCTAGCTCCTTCTTAGTGGCAGCAGCTACCACCATAGCATCCACAGAAACTCCTTTTGTTAAGAACTGTTTGTCTGCTGGTGCCGTTATGAACTTGGAGGGTCTCCTGGGAGTGGGGTCCACTGAATCAGGAGCCGTCCATGCCTTCTTAGCAACCACCTGCATGAGGGGGTCAAAGGGCGACGACACCCAGGAGGTGGAAGGGCGAGAGCCAAACGCCTCAAGATACACAGATTCATCTTCCGAAGGGTTGAGGGCTGGCCAATTTCCCCTCTGCTTCAGTATCTCTAGAATGTCTGCAAATGAGACATCTTCAGAAGGGGAACGGGGAACCCTCAGAATCATCTAAATCTGTGTCCGACGTGATGGACTCAGGTGAGTCAATGTGTTTCCTCTTACACTTCCTCTTCCGAGGGGCTCTTCTGCCAAATCAGGAGAGGCCTCGAAGAGGATGAAATCCCACATGGGGTTCCTGAGGAGCTGGCTCTCTGCAGTCCGGGATGAGGGAGTGAGTCGACTTGACCTGAGGCACCGTGAGGGAGGGGCGGACGGAGCCGACTGTGGAGTAGAGCCAGGCTCTAACACACTCCGCATGACCTCGAATGCACCCCTGTCAGGCAAAGCCAGAGGTCCCCGCCCGAGAAGCTAAGAACCTCCCTCGGCACCGACAGTGATGGCTCCGAGGTCGATGTCGGAGCCGAACTCCAGCGCCAAGCACCGAGAGGAGAGGGGTCGGACAAGGGTCCGATGCCACTCACCCCTCGGAGCCGACGAGGAAGTCCGGCGCCGAGATTCTTCCAAGGAAGAAATCGAGCGGCGACGGAGCCGAAGACAATTGTATCGGCTCCGACGCTATCACAGTCTCGGTTCCGACGACCCGGCTCCGTGCTCAAGGGAGTCGAAGGAGGAATATATTAATGGACCGGGGCAGGCATCGACTGATGAGTCGGGCTCTGAAGCATCTGGGCCAGTGCCTCGGACTTAAGAAGTCGACTCACTACCCTCTGAAGGTCATGATCCGACAGCCTCGATGACCTAGAGGAGTGAGATCTTTGGCTCCGTTCAGACAGCAGGGAGATCCTGGAGCCGAATGAACGGAGCCAAGGGATGGTGACCTGGACCTCTTCCTAGTTGTCGGCTCCGAAGGTCTGGTCGGGGCCGACACCGGAATTTCTAATACCTCGGCTCCGGAACCACAGAAACTGTGGACTGAGACTCATCGGCTCCAGCCGGAGCCGATGTAGACATAGGTTTAGAAACCTTAGGTCTCGGCTCAGTTGTCGGAGCCGAAGACCTAGATGCCTTAGAGGGCTTCCCTGTAGATACAGAAAGGGAATCCTCTGGCTTGAGTAAGCCCCTTAAAATTAATTTATTTTTTCTTTCCTGCAGGACCCTGGGGCTGAAGCCATGGCACACAGCACAGGAGTCCTGCAGGTGCAAAGGTCCCAGACAGTAGACACAAGAAGTGTGAGCGTCTGTCAGAGACATTTTCTGACAGCACGCATCACACTTCTTGAATCCGGAGACCTTTGCTTCTTTAGACATCTCTAAAGGTGTAATCACACACACAAACACACTAATTACACCCTGTCAAGTTTAAATTATAATAAAACACTAACTAGGTTTTTAAAATAAGAAATAACACACACACTCCACTAGGGAAGAAAAAAGGCCTGTAGGCCCAAGGGAAGAACTTAAAGTTCTTGAGGGAAAAAAACGGGAATTTTTTAGAAGGGGATAAAAAAATCTCTAAACTAAGGGAAATAAGTAAAAATATTAAAATTAAAGGGGTTTTAATAGACTAACTTACACAAGAAAAGTCACTTACCAAGAACCGGTAGAAACCAACACCTCGATAGCTGTAGCGGCAAACGAGATCTGAGGTAACTCTCGCCTAGCATTGTGGGATATAAGGGGAGCCTCGAGCCGGTGGAACCAACTCTCGAGCTTTTACAGTGGCCGAGTCGGAGCCGAGGTCGGCTCCGAACCCATCCAGCAAGAATGAAGGCGAGATAGACAACTTAACATCTAACACTTAGTTGAAAAGTAATTAAATCGAGGTTTCTAAATTATGACCAAACATATTAACATTAACCCAGGGAACTTATCCCAGACTGTCTGTGGAGTAGTTGTTACAAGACAACTGAAATAAAACGAAGGAAGATTTTTTCCACAGCGTTCACTTTTCTCTGTTGGACATACTTCAAAAATAAAACTTTTGAAAACCAAAAGGAAGACTTTAGTAGCTTTATTCAACTTTTAAAATAGTAAAATAAGAGATCTTAGATCAAGGACTGAGTTTATTCTCTTAAACTGACTTGGAAGCTTGTCCGGCTAGACTGAGTTTGTCAGCTGGAATTCAAGCTTTGGTTATTTTTAGTTAGTATCGCCTTTGTGATTCAAGCTTGGAGAAGCCTTGGGGTACAGTCTCTCAATTTGAGAATCCTCAGTGCTTTTTCCCTGATTGATTAAACAATTATGTACAGACAAAAATATTTTTAAAGGAAAAGAATGCAAAAGTTTCACCTTTCTTTAGGAAATGAGATGAAAAAGACTGGAGGGTAATATGGATAGAATGGTAAATTAGAATGGAGTAGTAAAATGTAACTATGGAGAAAACAGAAAACTATAGAAACAGTATACAAGAAGGAAGTTATTGAATGGATCCATCCATCCTCAACCTCCTTTTCCCATTTTGCACATGGATGAGGTGGACAATTTTTGTAAAGAACAAAATGTAAATTAGAAGAAATAATTGAAATGCAAGAAATGGAAGAGGTTATAAAAGAAGGGAAGGAAGAATTAGCATCAGGCATGGATGGGTTAATTTACTGATGATGAGTGCAAGGAAAAAAATAACTTTGTGGAAACACAAATGAGTGGTTACAGGAGTAGATAAAAAGGTATGTGCAGGGGTGATTCCATTTATATGGAAGAAAGATGACAAAAAATAAGAACTGGAGGTCAATAACACTGTGGAATACGGTTTATAAAATCTATGAAAATAATACAAAGAAGAATTGGGACTGTTTTGGAAGAAGCTATGGGAAAGGCTATGTGGAGTAAATGAAAACAACTGAAGGAAATATTGGCAATAATAAAAGTAGTAAAATAAGAAGTTATGTACCTACCATAACGTTCCATGTTAGTTGTCTTCTCTCGCCTTCTTTCTTGCTTGATGGGTTCGGAGCCGATCCCTCGGCTCCGACTGCACTGCTAAGCTCGAGAGTCACTTTTACCAGCTCGAGGCAGCCCCATATCCCATGATGCAAGGCGGTAAGTACCCAGATCTTGTTTGATGACAAAGGGCAATAGCACCAAGCATAAAACACTTCCCAAAGGAAGAAAGAAAACTTACAGGATGGAAGAAGGACCAGGTCTGAATGGTCTTCAGCATAATAATTTCTTATAACAAGGTCTGTCCAGGCCTGGGGAAGGAGGGAGGGTCAAGAAAGAAGAGAGAAGACAACTAACATGGAACGTTATGGTAGGTACATAACTCCTTAATGTTAAGTTGTCAATCTCGCCTTCATTCTTGCTTGCTGGGACCGTCCTAGCACCTCTATCCTGGGTGGCTCAATGGAACAGACTCTTGAGGACTGTAGAGCCAAAACTGGCTCTGTCCCTGGAGGCCAAGTCCAATTTGTAATGGGAAACAAAAGTGTGAGGAGTGGCCCAAGTGGCGCTGCACAAATAGTGTCTAAAGGAAGTCTAGCTTGAAAAGCTGTAGAAGTAGCTAAGCTCCTAGTTGAATGTGCTTTAGGTTTTGAGCACAGCTGTTTTCCCCTGAGCAGATAAATTTCAGAGATGACCGAAGAAAGCCATCTGGACAAGGTCACTTTAGAAACAGGAAGGCCTTTTTATTATCCGCATAGGAAACAAAAGTTGATCAGATTTTCTAAATTTTTTTGTTCTGTCCAAATAATATCTAAGTTGACGGTGGACATCAAGATAATGTAGTTTTTGTTCAGCTCTGTCTGAATAGTTTGGGAAAAATACAGAGAGATCAATGGATTGATTCAAATTGGTCTTTGAAGCAACCTTAGGCAAAAAGGTCGGATTAGTTCTCAAAGATACTCTGTCTTTGTGAAAAACCAAATAGGGGGGTCGAACCGATAGAGCATGAAGTTCAGACACCCTCCTGGCCGATGTAATAGCCACTAGGAATAAAGTTTTCCAAGAAAGAAATTTCAGGGAACAAGAAACAGCTGGCTCAAAGGGGGGAAGAATCAAGGATGTCAGCACTAAATTTAGATGCCACTGAGGAGGAGGATTCCTGATTGGGGGCTTTAGTAGGAAAATTCCTTTCAAGAAGGCCCTGCAGAGCCTATGGGACATAATATTATGATCTGCAACCCCGACATGAAAGTTGGAGATAGCAGCCAATTGAACTCTGACTGTGGAAGAAGAGGAGCCTGCATGAAAAATCTCTGCTAAGAAGTCCAGGACTGCCTGAACAGGGGCAGTGAAAGGATCAATATTCTTGGCCTTAGCCCAATAAGAGAAACGTTTCCATTTGCTTGTATAAATCCTCCTGGTAGAGGATTTTAACGGTTACTATGATGTCTCTAACTGGGTTAGAGATCAAAGGAAGCCTGCCTAAGGAAGGAAGTGGAGCAACCATGCTGTGAGGTTGAGAGAAGGGATAGACCGGTGCAGCTGACCGGATTGGTGAATCAGAAGATCTGGCACTGGGTCCAGATGCCACGGCTGCACCAAAAGGTGATGATGGAGGAACGGGAACCAAACTTGTCGAGGCCAGTAAGGAGCAATGAGAATCAATTTGGCTCTCAAAACGGTAGCTTTCTGGATAACTTGAGGGATCAGAGGAAATGGAGGGAAGGCATAAAGAAGTCCCTGGGGCCAATCCTGGGTCAGAGCGTCTCTGGGGATGGCCTGGTAGAGGAAGAGACAGAAGAAGTCTGGGCATTTGCTGTTTTGGGGAGTAGCAAAAGATCGCAACATGGACGACCCCATTCCAGAAATATCTCTTCCGCTATAGATTGCTTGAGAGACCACTCGTGAGGCATGAGAATAGCTCTGCTCAATCTGTCCGCTACAATGTTGGTTTTCCCAGGGATATGCGTTGCTACCAGAAACCGATGAGAGGAGATCGCCCATTGCCATAGTCTGAGCGCTTCTCGACACAAGGGGTAGGACTTGGTTCCGCCTTGTTTGTTGATATACCAAACTACAGACATGTTGTCTGTGTGGACTGCAATTGTCCCTACGGGAAGAAAGTCGTTGAGGGCTTGCAACGTTAAAAGCACTGCTCTCATCTCCAGGACATTTATGTGCAGATGGTACTCGAACGGCTGCCACGTCCCATGAACCATCCTGCCCTGATAATGACCCCCCCACCCGATCAGGGAGGCATCCGTGGTGACAGTGGCTATCGGGGATGGGGGTACAAAGTACCTGCCTTGGTGAACCTGAGGAGATGTGATCCACCAAGCACGATGATCTTTGCAAGTCTGTGTCACCAGAACCTGGTGACGCATTGGAAGTTGTTGGTACGACCACTGTGTGAACAGCATCCACTGAAGAAGGCGCATGTAGAATCAAGCCAGGGGAAGAAGAGTAATGGCCGCAGCCATGAGGCCTAATACCTTTAGAACCATTCTGGCCTGTACTTTCTTGTTGGCCAGAATGATCCTGACATGACTCTGAATGTCTGAAACTCTTTGATCTGTAAGGGTAGCTGACATCCGAACAGTGTTTAAGTTTGCGCCTATGAAAGTAATAGACTGGCAGGGCAATAAGGATGACTTTTCGAAGTTGATCGAGATGCCCAAATGAGAACAAAGACTTATTGTGTAATCCCTGGCTTGAATAAGCTGATGCCTGGTGGTGGCTGACAGGAGCCAGTCGTCGAGATACGGAAACACCTGGAATCCTTGACGCCTCAGGTGAGCCGTGACCACTGCCATGCATTTGGTGAACACTCTGGGGCTGTAGTGAGACCAAAGGGCAGGGCTCTGAACTGGAAATGACTGGACCCCAGCCGAAAGCGGAGAAATCTCCTGGAGCGTCTGTGAATTTTGATGTGATAGTACGCATCCTGAAGATCTATTGAGCA
Organism: Protopterus annectens; assembly: GCF_019279795.1. Lineage (NCBI taxonomy): Eukaryota > Metazoa > Chordata > Ceratodontiformes > Protopteridae > Protopterus > Protopterus annectens. Next base: position 91,593,474 of record NC_056732.1, on the reverse strand, counting down.
CATCCAGTTGTCCTTCTGTAAGAAGGGCAGAATTGACTGTAGAGTGACCATTCGGAATCTTGTCTTCCTCACAGACTTGTTGAGTCTGCTGAGATCCAATATTGGTCTCCAGTCTCCCGTCTTTTTGGGGACCAAAAAGAACCTTGAGTAGATTCCGCGCTCTGAATGGTCTGTTGTAACTGGCTGAATGGCTCTTTTGCAGTAGTTTTGAGACTTCTAACTCTGCAATTTCCCTTAGACCGGGTGGTACATCTGGAAGGGAATTTGAGGGGAAAAGACTTTCCTCGAAAGGAATTATGTAACCCTTGGATATGATCGACTGTACCCATCTGTCTTGAGTGAGGGAATGCCAGGCTTCTGGGTACAGTGATAATCTTCCCCCGACTGCCTCCAAGGAGGGACAGCCGGGCAACATCTCAGGGATGCTGAAAGGGCTTGTCAGAGAGAGGCTCTCTGTTTCCCTGGTTTTTGGACCCCTCTGCCTCTAGAGCGCCTGTTGTTGTTCCCGCCTCTGCCTCTAGGGGTAAACTGACCACGTGAATCCGGCGTGACTCCTTGGGATTTGCGGAACCACATTTTGCCACCTTTCTGTCCTTTGGGGTAAGGTCTAGAAGGGGTGGAAAAACGGACTCCTACAGCAGAAAGAGTCTTGCCGTCCTGCTCACACCTGGTCAAAGTTTCCTTCACTTGAGGGCCAAACAAAGCTGACCCATCAAAGGGAGAATTTGTGAAGGACGCCTTAAAGGGATCTGCAAAATCACATAGCCGCATCCAGGCTTGGCGTCTAAGAGCCACACCTGTACCTGCGGCCCTACTCACTCCATCAGCAGCATATGATATTAGCCGCATGGAGGAGTTTGCAATGGAATTAAGGGTTCCTAGCTGCGAAGCAATTTTTTCTTGAGCCCCTGCAGCTGTAGGATCCTGTACTACTTCACCCAGCTCCTTAAGGATATCCCTCTGGAGTCTGGTGAAGTGACATAGGTAATTCAGCAACGATAGCAAAGGTCGCTGAGGAAAACATCCGCACGTACCTATCCATGGTCCTAGAGTCCTTATTAGGAGGATGGACGGTACGGAAGGATCTGCAAGTTCCTTCTTGGTGGCAGCAGGCACCACCATGGCATCAGGCCGGACACCCTTAATGAGGAATTGCTTGTCACACGGGCAGTGATAAATTTTGAAGGGCTCCTAGAGACTGGCTCTACACAGTGAGGAGCAGCCCACGCCTTCGGGCAATAACCTGCATAAGGGGTCGAAGGCGGAGACACCCAGGAGGTGGAGGGCCGAGATCCAAACGCCTCTAGGTATACTGACTCATCCTCAGAGGGATTATTGGTGGGCCAGTTTCCCTCTGTCTAAGGAGTTCTAGGATGTCTGAGAAGGAGACATCCTCAGAGGGGATCTTGGGGATCCCTCTGACTCATCAAAGTCAGTATCTGAAGTGATAGACTCGGGAGTCTACGTGTTTCCTCTTACAAGTCCTCTTCCTAGGAGGATCTCCCGAAACATCAGGAGAATCCTCGGAAGAGGGGAAATTCCCAATGGGGAAACCTGAGGCAGAGGATCTCTGGGTCCTGTAGCAAGAGAAGTGGCAGAGATGTCAACAGGCACTATAGAGGGAGGAGCTAAGGGAACAGACTGCTGGCTGATACCAGTGGCCAGCACACTCTTCATCACCTCGAATGCTCCCCTCCCAGGCAGGTCCGAGAGAACCCGTTCAAGAGCTAGGAACTCCAGGGACCACCGAAGGGAAGTCTCCGAGGCAGATGTCGGAGCCGAGCTCACCAAGGCCGAGGCTCCAAGGGGAAGAGCGGGTTCGGACAAGGGTCCGATGCCACTCACCCCCTCGCAGGAGACCATGGAAGCCCGGCCACCGAATCCCTCTAAGGAAGGTCTCGAAGAGGAGATAAGAGTAGAGGCTGAAGGGACAGAAAGGGGTATCCGTCCCTCAGCCGTAGCAGTAACCATTCCCGAAGACTCCAACTCCAAGCTCTGGGGTAGAGTTGAAGGAGGAACTGTAACGGGGTGTGGACCAATAGTCGTCTGTTGAGACGAACTATGTAACATTTGGGCCAGTGCCTGTGACTTAAGTAATCTACTGACCACTCTCTCTAAGTCATGGTCCGAAAGCCTGGATGACCTTGAAGATCGGCTCCGATGGCTCCGTTCTGAGAGGAGAGGTGAAGCCGGAGCCGAAAGTATCGGCTCCAAGGAAGGAGACCTCGACCTCTTCCTCGAAGGAGCCATCGGAACCGATGAAACTACTGAACCTGTCGGAGCCGACAACTTATCGGAGCCGACAGGTAGCCTCGATGCATCGGCTCCAGCCGGAGCCGATACAGCCACAAAAGTAACGGTGTCGGAGCCGATCGGAGCCGACACCGATGCCTGTGCCACATGGTGGTCGGAGCCGATCGGAGCCGACACCGAAGTGGTCGATGCAGAATCGGCACCGATAGCCATCGGTGCCGAAGGCTTGGTTAAGCCAGAATCGGCTCCAGCCGGAGCCGATCTCGACTCAGAACGAGTCGGAGCCGAGGCCGCAGGCTTTGACACAGAAGCCTGGGCCTTGGAAGAAACAGATTAAAACTAAATAAAAACTAACAATAAGGGGTTTTTAAGTTAAAAGGGGCTAAATTAGCGAATTAGTAAATCACTTACCAGGAGCTGGTAAAAGGAGGACCTCATAAGCGAAGCGGCAAACGAGATCTGGGTACTTACCGCCTTGCATCATGGGATATGGGGCTGCCTCAAGCTGGTAAAAGTGACTCTCGAGCTTAGCAAGTGCCGAGTCGGAGCCGAGGGATTGGCTCCGAACCCATCAAGCAAGAATGAAGGCGAGATTGACAACTTAACATGATACTACTTTAAGGGAGAACATAGAAGTACAATTGATTGAGTGAGATGTAGAAAAGGCATTTGACTCGGTATGCCATGAGTCAGTGTGAGATCTTTAAGGGATTATGAGGCTGGGAGAAAAATAAAGTATTAATTGTTAGGAGATGTCTTGTGGAAGGTTATGGCAAACGGTTGGCCAGAAAAAAAGACTGAAAAACGTGATTTAGTTATAAAAAATATACTATGGAGGAGGGAAACGCTGACAAAAGTATAAAGAGAGGTAAGTAAAGCTGGATTAAATAGGTCAAAAGTAAATGGTTTGGTGAAATAAAATAAATGGAATATGTTTTGCTAGATAAAAAAATCAGAATAATAGACCAATTCTGGATAAAATAAAATTAGTTTGTTGGTGGAAAATGTTCTATTTATTCTTTAAAAGAAGATATACGTGTTAAGTATATATTCACTGAGGAAAGTTGGGATACTTGGGGAATGTATATATTTCCTTTAAAAATGTGAAAAGAATTGTTAGCATTTTTTAAGTTTTATTTTGGGGATCGACACTCAATCCAGTTAGCTGAAGGATTTGTATATAATAAAAAAGGAGGAGGTTGCAATTAAAAAATCCAGTTGAATATTTGGCAACTGTATAGCTTTTATGGGTATTAATAACTATGAAAGAATGTAGTTTTATATGGAAAATATTGAATGTGAAACATACAGAGAAGGAAAAAAAATGAAAGGGAAAGAAAAGAATATGATAAGATGAAGTTATGAAGAATTAAAACTAATGAAGTTAATAAATGATAGAATGAGATGGTATAACCTGATAATGGTGAAAATGTAGTTGTGTAACTTGAATTTACCATAGCAGCAGATGTTCAAACTTTTTCACTGCTGCAGTAACCTTTAGGCCATATAGGTTGCACCCTACCCATAATACACCTTCACTCTGACTGTTGACTGAACAGCCCATTACAGGAAATCTGTACTCAGAGTGAAGATTTCCTCAGGACCTTCTTATTCATTAAAAGAGAGGGACAGCTTATACCTACTGAACTACAAACATTATAGGGATACACAAATAAAAGTTTATATCTCAACAATAAACTATATACAAAAGAAGGGGAATGGTGGGTGGGTGCAGCTACTGCAGCAGAAAGAAATTCAAACATTTACTTTTATGGTAAGCGCAACTTAAAAATCTGTACTGTGTTCATCATCATCATTGCTGGAGTAATATTTAGGCTATATGGGTTAATTACTAAAGCCTATCCAACCTGAGAGGAGGAAGGATATGGGTCCAGAGACCCCTGGAAAATGGTCTGAGCAAACCTGTTCTGAATCAGGAAAATTAATCCAGTTATTAATGCTTTGCAAAAGTATGCATAGAGCACTGTGTTTCTGCTTGTAGAATGCTTCTACAGTCTCCCCTGCATGCCACTGAAGATACCAAGGCTCTAATATAGTTCGCCTTGACACTGTGTGGGATAGATTTTTCATGGTAGGTATAACAAAAAGGCAACAGCTGAGGATAACCATCCTGAAATAGTGTTGACACAGGTTGTTCTATCTTTGTCCCATCATAAGAAGTATCTTTGTCCCGTCATAAGTAGTAAACAGATCTGCTTTTCTAAAGGACTTGTTCTTTCAAGACAGTATCTGAGCTGTCTGTGCACATCCAGGGTATGTAGAATGGCTCTGAGGATCCATACAAAACACTGGAAAATTGATGGCTTGATTCAAAATAAACTCTGAACAATTTTGGGCAGAAAAGAGGGATTTGATCTTAATGGGACACCATCTCTATGGATACCCAAAAAAGATTCACCTACCATGAAAGATGCAACTCGGATAATGTTCTTACAGATGTCAAGGCAATATGCAGTACAGTCTTCCAAGTTATGAACCTTAAATCCACTTGATGAGCTGGTTCAAGGGAAGACATAGTTAACTTTTCCATCACAAAGTTAAAATCCAAGGAAGGAACCACCTGTTTTCGAGGAGGCTTAAGATGTAACCCCCCACTGAGAAATTGCTTTACTAACAACCAAAAGGAAAGGGAGGAATTTATGGGTGGGCATGCAGGAATGGCTAATAGATGTACTCTGATATAGGAATAAGACAGGACAGAGGAAATTAACTCACAAATATTTCAGCACAATTTGTACCTAATCCCTGATGGCATCCTGGTTATCAGCTGGCCAACAACTAGAAACGTTTTCCATTTGTCAACATAATATTTCCTAGTAGGGTTTTTTGCCTCCTTTAGTACCTGCTGTATGTCCTCATGAAGGAAGTGCCCAAATAGAAGCAAAACTGAATCACTTTTGCAGTTAGTTGAAGTTGTTTAATATTGGAGTGCATCAAACTCCCCTTGTTTTGTGTGAGTAGGTTCAGTCAGTGAGGAAGTTATGTAGAAATTCCTCTTGGACAATTCTATAAGAAGGGAGAACCAATATTGCCTGGGCCAAATATGAGTTACCAAACTGATTTCTGGAGAGTTCTTCTGAATCTTCAGAATTACCCTGGTTATCAGCAGAAAATGCACATATGAATATTCCTGACCATGGGAATGAAAATATATCTGTTTTCCAGGCTTGCCTGCAATGATCCCTAAAGCAGAATTTGTTCAGTTGTCTGTTTTGAAATGAGGTAAACAGACCTATTTGAGGTGTTCCCCACAAACAGATCCATTCTTGGAAGACCTACTCATTCAATTTCCATTTAAGAGGGTCTGTTCTGGTCCTATTCCACTTATCTGCCACTACAATTTGCTCTGACAGAATGTCTGGAGGTCTACGTAGAGCTGAATCCCAAGCTATCACAGCCAGCCTGGTCAGAGGGTATGGGCTGGTCCCTCCGTATAACAATATGAGACAGCTGTTCTAAATGTTTTACAATTATTTTATTTCTAAATATTTTTTGAAATCTTGGGAGGTGTCATGTGAATTAAATAGAGACAGGTGTTCTTAATGGCTTACCTGCCTTTGCAGGTCTTGTTTTTTTATTAAGCACTTCTTGGTGTTTGTGGAAGTTGAAACATACTCCATTTAATGTTTGAAATAAGCCTGGGGTGAACAGCAGCAAGGTAGAGTGGCTGCATATCGATACTAAGATGCAAAGATGAGCATGCATGACTAATGGGACTATATGGCATAGAGGGGTATAGTTGTTTATTATTATTGGAATACTGTCATTTGCAAGGAAGAGTTCAGTAGGTTTCATATTCCTGACTTAATTTACAGGGGATTTTTATATAACATGTAAAATGTATTCAGATGTGGATGGCTTAAATGAAAATGATTGGTTGTGCAGTAAGTGTAGAGCTCTAGTAAGGCAGTATGAGGCTGTTACACTACAAACATATCTTTTGGGAAAAAGCACAAAATAAATTACTGGAACTAAATATTATGAGAGAGGATGGGATTGCAGTAAATGTTCAAGCCACTCACATAAGGGTTAATAGAAGTCTAGTAAAAGATATAACCAGGATTAGTGACGGAACATATAAGTTGCAAATATGACAAAAAGTAAAGTCCATAGCTACAGAGGGAACTATTTGTATCAAAAAGGAAAAGGAGGACAGAGATGGGAAGTAAATTTAGTGTGAACATAACGGCGTTAGATACTACTTTTCAAGGTGATCAGGAAAAGACTGAAGCAATAGTTGCATCAAATACTATCTAAAATTTAGTGCTACTAGGAGAAATAAGGCAGAATGTAGAAAACGAGCCTAGCATTTTCTTAACTTCAGGAAATAATGTAGCAGTACCAAGAAGGAAACAATTAAAAGGGATTTTAGCAAAAAGAGATTCAATGCTCAAGAGCATTAAAAACTATATTCCTAGAATAGATGCAATAAATATGTTGCTTTCTGATCTAGATGGGGCAAGAATTAAGGATATACGGGAGGGTGCCCTTAGATTAACAGGCAAGTAAATAAAATTTGCATATGTGATAGCATGTTGAGGGAATAATGATGTAAGAACAAAACAGATCAGATATTAAAATAAGTAAAACTGATTACTGACCACTGCAAAACTTAGTGTAAGATTTCTCTTCATGGACATCCTTCTTGCAAATAAATATGGGCCAACATTAAAATCAATTGCAAGTACAGTGATTGTGGAATAAGAAGGCTCATGTTTGAAACAAATAAACTGTATCAATCTTTATGGGAATATATGTTGGACAGAAAAATTATTTTCCAGAACAAAGATCATTTGAGTCATCAAGCAAATACTATTCTGAGTCATAAATTGGGAAAGTTTATTAAAGATTTTTAGAGATGTATAAAAAACTAAGGTGGTAGAAGGTAATGATCAGGAAAGGGTGATAAATGATGGAGTAGTAGTTGTCTTGTATGCAAGAATTTTGAGTAAGAAAATACAAGAATTAAAACATTTCTTCTTAAAAGAAAATGTGTGCATTTCTGGACTTCTAAAATGTGGTTTAATGATATAAACAGACCCTTGAAAATTTTAGGATATTCTGCATATCATACTTTTAGAATTGAAAGAGCTGGCACTGTTTCTATTAGACATGATCTCAGTGCCATGCTACAACAGCTCAAAAGTTTGAAACAACTTCAGTGACAACTCGAGGTAAAACTGGAAACATTTAAATAGTTGTTTTTATAGATACCCTAGTATGTCTTTAGATGACCCAAAGGAATGGTTAGAAGACTTATGAAGGTCAGTTAAATGCAAGCATTATATTTTAGCAGGGGACTTAAACTTGCCTAACAGAAACTGGTCAGCGTTCGCTAATTCCAGTAGCTTGTAAGAGACGGTAGAAATTTGACAACTTTATCTAATTCCTATAGCTTGAAGAAAGAGTACTAACATATTTTTTTAAACTAGCTCTTGTGTACCAAGTAAATACATCTACTAGGAATAAAAGCATATTAGATATAGTATTATGTTCACCAGGAGGAGTAATATTGGATGCAAAAATTAAAGAACCATTGGAGAATTAAGATCCTATGGCAATAAAATGGAAAATAAATGGTTTTGAATATATGAAATAATTTTCCAAATGTATAGGAAAGGAATTTCTAGGAGGCAGACTAAAGTATTAAAAATTATATACATAAGTGGAAAAGCAATGAAGAGTGCGGGGTTTGGAAATGCAAGAAAAGTGGAATGAACTTTTATTTTAAAAAAAATAATAAACAAATTAATACAAAAATCAGTCCCTATTAAAATAAAGTATAAGAGAAATGAGAAACTGTGGCCTCCAAGTCTGACCACTGAAATAAGAAAATGTTTTAAAGAAAGATGGAAAAGATGATGGAATCATCTAAAGAAAATATTACTATTTATAAAGCTTATAGTAGAAAAGCTAGACAAATTATACTTTATCTGAAAAGGATATATGAAAGGAGTCTTAGTGAGAGAGTAAGTGATAATTATAAAGCTTTTGGGGGTATGTGTAGAACTGTTGTAAGGATGAATCTAATGGAATTAATATTTGTAAAGGTAGTAATATTTCAAACTGTAACAAGGCTGTAGTAAGAGTAAGAGACTATTCCACTCAGATATCAAATGATGCCTGGGGGTGGGGGTGGCAAGTATGACAGACCTTGTTTGTACAGAATGTCATGAAGTAACACTAGAGTTAGAAAAATATTTAGCTATATTAGAAGGGATATAGACCCAGGACAAGATACCTTGAATTGGATATTTTTATGTAATGCCAAGGACAGTTTGTTAAACTGTTTTTTTTTTTTCAAGAAACTTTTAAATGGGGAATTGTTTCTCAACAATGGAAATCCAGAAATGTAATTTGTAATAAAGGAGGGAGTCACTTAGTAATTTCAGACTTACTCATCTGACTAATTTTGTCTGAAAATGTTTAGAGAGAGTTTTAAATACCTCGATGGTTTAAGATGAAAATGTAAACTATGTAAACTATGTAGACTTGTACCAACATGGCTTTTCAAACAATATATCCAATGAATCAAAACTGATTCGTTTTTTAACTCGGAGGTGGGTCAGACTTAGGAAAGTAATTTGTCAGTAGATGCAATTTATCTGGCTCATGCAAAAGCCTTTGATGTATTGTCTCACAGTACTATTATTATTTCAATAAATAATTATGGGTTTGAAAATTATGCAGTTTGGTTGATAAAAAACAAGTTGATGGGAAGGGTGGCTAAAATATGCATTCAAAGGGTGTGTTCTTAAGATGATTATATAAAGAGAGGTATTCCCCATAGTTCCATATTAGGACCTTTCTTATTTTAAGAATTTATGACTATTCTTCCTGTGATGGATTGCTGCTTGCTTAACAAGTTCACTGATGATGCAAACACTGCAGCCTGTGCTACTTCAGCAAAGCAACAAGCTTTACAAAAAATACTTGGATGATTTGTTTGAATGGGTTTAATCAAACAACACTGAGTTTAACACCTTAATGTGTAATGTGTTGCCTTTAGGTAGGTTCAACCCAGGGAACCCATATTCTTTAAATTCCTGTACAACTGGGGAATGAAATGAAATGAAATTGTTGACCTACAAGTTACACTGGGTGGTTGGTTAAATTTTGCAGGGTATGCTAACTACAGTTTGAAGAGATGTTGTTATACCTAAAGAATCATATTTAGAACAATATAATCAAGCAGTTTTAGTGCACTGGTGCATATTTACAAATCTGTAATAAGATCAGCAATGGAATGTGGTGTAAGTTTTTGTTCATTTTCCATAGGTGATATTATCAAATTAGGAAAAGTCTAAAGATTTTTTTTACTAAACGGTTACGTGTAGGAAATGCAGAATATGAGGAAAGGATAAAGAAAAAGAAATTATGTACTCACCATAACGTTCCATCTGTGTTGTCGATCTTCATTCATTCTTGATAGTTGGGACAAGGTGCTGATCCTCGGAACCGGCTCGGCCGATATACAGCTCGCAAGAGCCAAAAAAACTCTTGAGCTAAGTCTCTACCCACAATGCTCCTCTCTCTACTTCATCAGATCAAGTTTGCAAACTACAGCAAGAAGCAGATAGAAATTATGAGAAGAAGCAATGTCCAAGGTAATAATCCTAATATAAACCAAGGACAAGGGTTCGATCCTCCAGGAAATCGAATGGAGGGGGAAGGTGGGTGACATGTCAAGAATGAACACAGATGGAACGTTGTAGTGAGTACACAACTTCTTTATCTGATGTTTTCAATCTTCGTTAATTCTTGACAGTTGGGACACAGTCCCCAGCTACTTTATTCAGGGGGTGGTCTTATGTTAGGATATTCCTGAGAACCACAGAGCCAAAGGATGCTCTTCCGCTGGAGACCATTATCTAATTTGTAATGGGTGATAAAAGTATCAGGCTTGGCCAAGTTGCAGCTGCACATATTTCATCTAGAGAAGCTTTGGAATGAAAAACAGCTGATGTGGTGATGGATCTGGTTGAATGCGCTCTTACAGGTGCAGATAATTTTCAATTATGTTCATAAATGAAGGTAACACAATCTTTCAACCATCTAGATAGGGTCACTTTTGATACAGGATTTGGTCCTGAAAAGATAATAAACAATTGGACTGAAGCTCTGCAGTCTTTAGTCATGTCAAGGTAAAACCTTAGTTACCTATGAATGTCCAATTAGTACAAACAATATTCACCCTTGTTTGAGAAACTGGGAAAGGAAACTAGTAATTCAATGGATTGATTAATGTTTGACTCTGAGACCACCTTAGGAAGAAAGGAAAGGTCAGTCCTCAATAATACCCTGTCTTTATGAAAGATTATGTATGGTGGCTTCGCACAAAGTGCCTGAATTTTAGAGACTCTTCTGGTGCAAGTGATAGCCATTAGAAAAAGAATTTTCCAGGAAACACATTTGAGATGCCAAGTGGCTTCTGGTTCCAAGGGAGGTAGTACTAAGCATTGCAAAATGAAGGTAAGATACCACTGAACTAATGGGTCCTTGAACGGAGCTTTAATACGTAAAACTCCTTTGAGAAATACTAAGCATTCATGGGTCAACTTCAAAACATTGAAATCTCATAATGTTGAAATTCAAAACATTGAGACCAGAAACATCGAAATCCCAAAACAGTGAAATACCAAAACAATGAAAACTCAAAAGATTGAAAGTGTGCTTCATAAACTTGAAAACTACAACGTATGTGTAAATAACATCCCCTCCACCTATAACACCTAACTAACACACTTTCTACTACGTTTCTGCAGGGGGGGGGCAAGGCCCCCTGCAACCCCCCACACAACCCATAAATATACCAACTCCAAGATCGCACTACAGTGGATGAAAGTTAATTTCTTAATCTCAGCGTATGGTGACTGCAATACAGTGAAGTTAGGAAATACATTTTTTTCCACTGTAGTGCGATCTTGGAGTTGGTATATTTAATTTACTGTGGGAGGGTTACAGGGGGGGGGGCTTGCCCCTCTGCATAAACGTAGTAGAAAGTGTGTTTGTTAATTAGGTGTTGTTATAGGTGGAGGGGATCTTATTTACATGTGCAATGTAGTTTTCAATGTTATGAAGGTAAGTTTCAGTGTTCTGAAGTTTCATTGTTTTGGGTTTTCAGTGTTTTGAATTTTCAATGTTATGGTCTCAGTGTTATGAATTTCAACGTTATGAGATTTCAGTGTTTTGAAGTAGACCTACATACATGATGGGAAATTAAAGAATGGTCATCGTATCCATTGTGAAAATTAGAAATGGCTGCTAAATGAACTCAAATGGTACAGGCAGCAGCTCCTTGGTCGAAAAGAGCAGCTATAAATTCCAAAACTTTTTCAACTGGATCCGAGAAGGTGTCTAAATTGTTTTAGAGGCCCAAATGCAAAATCTTTTCCATTTACTGGAATAGAGTTTCCTGGTAGAAGGTGTTTCGGAAGCCAGAAGAATTTTTTGGACAGTGGAAGTAATATTATTCAGCCTGGCAACTAATGGAATTGGAGGAACCAATCTGTGAGCTTGAAAGTGTGAAGATCGGGATGCAGCAGTCCTTGCAGGTGAGACAGCAGGTCCGGAACTGGGTCCAGAAACCACAGTTGGTGAACCAAGCGAGGCCATAGAAAGGGATAACCAAACTTGTCTGGGCCAGAACGGGGCAATGAGGATCACTTTACCTTGCAACCTTTGAGTTTTCTTCAGGAAGAGGGGAAATGGAGTGGACATAAAGGAGACCAGAGGGCCAATTAAGAAGGACAGCATCTCTCGGGTCCTGTGGAGAGATTAGGGCTAAGTACATACTGTACTTGTTGTTCACTGGGGAGGCAAATAGGTTGCAACAAAGCCGGCTCCAGTGGCAAAAGATTTCTTTTGCCACTTTGGGATTGAGAAACCATTCATGAGGCAGTAGAATGTGTCTGACAACTTGTCCCCTATCACATTCGATCTCCCTGGGATATGCACTGCCACAAGAAAGTGGTTGGAGGATACTACCCATTGCCAAACTCTTGAGAGCTTCCTAGCAGAGGGATTAGGACTTGGTTCCTCCTTGTTTGATGATATACCAAACAACTGACATGTTGTCTGATTGGATCACAAACGTTCCCAGAGGAAGAGCAGTCTAAAAGGCTTGCAATGCTAGCAGCACTGCTCTCATTTCTAGGATATTGATGTGCAAATTAACCTCTTGAGAAGACCAAGTGCCTTGGACTGTCTTTCCCATATAACCCCCCCCCACCACCACCCCATCTGGGAGGTGTCCATAGTCACTATGGCCTTGGGCTGAGGGGGAACAAAGGGACAACCCATTAGGATTTCCTCTGACTTCATCCACCAGGACAAATCTTTTTGCAACGGTCTGTTATCAAAATCAGGCAATTCATTTGGTGAGAAAGAAAGGACTAGAAGCCATTGAAGTATTCTCATGTGAAACCTTGGCAGTGGAACCATGGGGATAGCTGCTGCCATGGATCCTAGGATCTGAAGAAGAAGAAGAGCGGGCACCTTGTGTTTCGGTAAAATGGCTTGAACTTGCAACCTTATCTTTTGGAGTTGTGAAAGGGTAGAGAAGCTATGCATGAAACTGTGCTGAGGCGGACTCCTATGTACTCTAATTCTTGAGTGGGGGATAGCTGAGACTTTTCGTAGTTGACCATTATACACAGGGTACTGAACAGATATGTGATAAAGTCTATGGTTTGAATCTGTAGATGCCTGGTTGGGGTGGTGAGGAGCCAGTCGTCCAGATAAGCAAACATCTCGAATCCGCATAACCTCAAGTGAGCCGTGTTAGCTACCATACATTTGGTGAACACCCTGGGAGCTGTGGTGAGACCACAGGGCAGTGCTCTGAACTGGTAATGGCTAGCCTCTAGCCAAAAGTGGAGGAACCTTCTTGCGCGTTTGTCCATTTTTATATGGTAATACACATCTTGAAGGTCTATAGAGCACACCCAATCGTTTTCCTCTAGAAAGAGGAGAATAGACTGAACTGTGACCATCCAGAAGTTTGTCTGCAGAACAAAGTTGTTCAGAAGGCTGAGGTCCAATATTGGCCTCCAGTCTTTCATCTTTTTGAGCACTAAAAAGACCCTTGAGTAAAAACTGGATCTTATTTGGTCTGGTGGGGCTTCTTGGATGACTCTTTTTTTGTAGCAGCTTTTAAATTTCTTTGGCTGCTTGATCCCTCTGATGGGGTTGAACATCGGGGATTTATCATATATAATGTGGAAAAAGGGTGAAAGGGATGCAATAGCCTCTGGTAATAATTTTCTCTACTCATGTATTAGAGGTTATCTGTTGCCAGGCTGTCAAGTGCAGTGAAAGTCTTCTCCCGACTGCTTCCAGAGGTAAGCAATTGGCCCTCCTTTCAGGAGTGCTGGTAGGGCTGCCCAGAGGAGTCGTCTCTGGATACCTGGTTTTGTGGACCACCTCTGCCTTGGGGTTGGCATCTTCCATCTGAGCTCCCCCCTCTGCACGAGAGGAGTCACCATATGTGTCATAGAAAGGCCACTGAGACTTTTTGAACCACATCTTTCCACTCCAATGATTTTTGGAAAAGAATTACTGAGGAGTAAAAAAATGAATGCCCACAGCAGACGGGGGTCTTACCATCCTTTTCACATCTGGCTAGTGTATCCTTTACTTTGCGGCTGAAAAAGGATGCTCCATCAAATGGACCATTGATGAAGGAAGCCTTGAAGAGCTCTGCGAAATCACATAAGCACATCCAGGCGTGTTGCCCAATGGCAACGGTGGAACCCGCTGCCCTGGTCGTACCTTTAGCTGCATGTGTGATGAGCCGCATGGACAGGTTCAATACAGACTCCACAGTAGCTAGCTGCAAGCAACCTTATCTTGTACCTCATTAGACACAGCCCCAGCTAGAGTTTCTGATAATTCTCTGATCAGGACTCCCTGGAGTCTAGTAAAGTGTGCCAGAAAGTCCAAAGATCTATGTTCGAGGGTCAATGAAGCATAGACCCACTTTCCAAACCTGTCTACAGTCCTAGACTTTCTGTTAGGTAGATGTACAGAAGGATTCTCATCGACAAGTTCCTTTTTGGTGGCAGCCGCCACCACCATGGCATCTACTGTCAAACCTTTGGCCCAATACTGGTAGTTCTCTGGTGGTGACAGGCTCTACGGCATCAGGAGCTTTCCAAGCCCACTGCGTGATTAGCTTGATAAGATTGTCAGCAGATGGGGACACCCAGGAAGGAGGTGGTCGAGCACAGAGGGCGTGTCAAGTACAGTTTCCTCTGAAGATGGGTCTTGGGACTTCCAGTTACCCCTCTGCTTTAGAATTTCCAGGATGTCTCCAAAGGAGACATCTTCAGGTGGTGACCAGTGGGAAGCCTCCCCTTCATCGAAATCTGTGTTTTCAGTAATGGATTCTTCCAGGGAATCCAGGTGCTTCCTGTGCACGTCTTCTTTCGGGGTGGTTTCTCAGTGGGGATCTCTGAAGAGGACTACAAAAAAGAGGCAACTTGAAGCTTTGATGCTCGTTGTCATGTCTTAGGGATTGGTGTCAACTCTGAACCAGAGGATATAGAAATGTGACACTCCGATGCAGGAGGGACCAGCCGGGAGCCTGCAGAGGCTAAGGGCCTCTCCATGATCTGGAAGGAGGTGTCTCCCTAAGAGGAGTGGGAGACTGGAACAAAGAAAGACCACCTTGGAACCAAGGTCACACTCCTGTCCAAGAGCCCACCTCTGAAGCTGGAGCCAGGGAAGGATCCACAACTGACGATGTTCCATGAGCCGAGGTCGGCACCATACAAAAACTAGGTGGTGGGCAGAGACTCACAGAACCGGCAGACAGGTCACGGCCCAGAGAGTCTGTCGGCTCTACAGGAGGAACCGATGAAGCCAAGGCAACATCCAGCACTGAGGTGGAAGTGCCTAACAGCACCAAGCAGAGAAATCAAAGTGCTGGGCTCTGAAACTACGGTAGAAGTCGGAGGAGGAGGAGGAAACATCCAGCACTGAGGTGGAAGTGCCTAACAGCACCAAGCAGAGAAATCAAAGTGCTGGGCTCTGAAACTACGGTGGAAGTCGGAGGAGGAGGCAACATCCAGCACTGAGGTGGAAGTGCCTAACAGCACCAAGCAGAGAAATCAAAGTGCTGGGCTCTGAAACTACGGTGGAAGTCGGAGGAGGAGGAGGAGAAGTAGTACGAGTCCTGGGAGAGGAGGTCCCATGTCCAGGAGGGAGAGAGACCTGAGAAGGAGCAGGAATACCTCTGGCCGCCAACAGTTGATCCACCAATCTCATGACATCCAACTCAGACTCCTGGGGGATCAAACTGAAAAAACTAAGGGGACTCTAGGCGTTTTAGGAAGGGGCTAAGGAGCTGGCCCACAAAGGGGTCCATATACGGAGAATATCTTGTCCTGGGTATGTCCTGATCTAATTTCAGCAACGAAAGAATGGGCAGAGCCTGCTGAGGTGCAGAAGGGGCTGGTGAAACATGTTGCTGCACTGAAGGCAAGGTCAGCACTGATCCGGAAACTAAAGAGGATGGAGCAGACGTCAGTGCCAGTTGCACCATGGAAGGAGACGGTGCAGAGGAGACATTAGGCTGAAGTTTCGCTACCTTAGCAGTCGATTCTGAGGGATTCAGAACCGAAGTCCATCAGCATCGATGGAGATTCAGGTACAGAGTGGCTCCTCTTTTTTGGATTATCCTGGTTAGCAGCATCTGCCTTGGACAAGGCTTCACTAAAATTTACTTTGAGCAAACCTTTTAGTATGAGCTTGTTACAGCACTAAACTCAAGTTCTCTAACTGAAGCCCTTACAAATATCACAGTTAGTTTCTAAGTGGGGGGGGGGGGGGGCTCCTAAACAGCAGACATAGGAAAGATGCCCATCAGAATTGGGCATCTTTCTTCCATAATTGTGGCACTTGCTTAAATCAAGACTTGTCTTTTGTTTTTTCTGCCATATTGAAAACAGCGAAAAGTGCTAATGAACAAAAAATTCAATCACATGTTTACACACGACAGGAAGGAAATAATTGGAGATCTACCAACAATGGTAGATAAGACTACCAGAATGGTAAAGGGTGGAAGCAAAACACAAATGATGGTATAAGAGAAAAAAACCCTGATGGGTTAAGATGGAAGAGAGGGGATACACAGGATAAATGCATAGGGTAGAACTGCTCACACTCAAACAGAAATCAGGAAAAGTATACAACTCAAGGATATTTAAAGAGATTCAAAGTTATAGAAGAAAATCTAAGTCACTTAGCTGAGAGCAATGGCTGACGCGTCTTGCTGACAGAGTAACAAACGAGGTCTGAGGTAGTAGAGAGAGGGGCATTGTGGGTAGAGACTTAGTTCGAGATTTTTTTTGGCTGGCGCGAGCTGTATATTGTCCAAGCTGGCTCTGAGTATTGGAACCGTGTCCCAACTGTCAAAGAATTCATGAAGAATAACATCCGCTGCGGAGTTTATATTTCATGTGGCACAGAATCCATAGGGAGGATTTCATTTGGATACACAAAATTATGAGAACTAAATATTTAGGAAGTACAATGGGAATATCCTTTTTAGTCCATGAATGGATAACACGGAACAGCAAGCTATTGCTGCACCAAAATAATACGAAAATACATTTAGGTAGAAGCTATTCTTATTCAAGTCAGGTAGAAGGTGAAATAAGTTGCCAAGTGATGTGAAGTTGGCAGTGGAATAACGTTTTTTTTTTTTTTTTAGGGGGGGGGTTAATTAAGCTGTGGAGATTGGCTGCATATGATCTTCTTTGAGGTCAAGTGGCCATAAATACAACACTGAACATTGTTATGTTTTCTCCTTTACTTTTCCTTCTTGTCTGGAGACCACCGGGGGTCATAATGGTGATATGCAAACTACCAGAAGTAATGGCACGGGTAGAAGATTACTTTGTTTTTATAAACACAGACAAGGGGAAGACTAGGCCTCCAGACAAGGAGGAAAGGTAAGGGAGAAGGCTGTCATGCCAAGATGTCCAATGTGAAAGTATCTAGTTCTAAGGGCAAGATAATTGTATCAAAATGCTGACAAAAAAGAACAAAAAATACAAGTAGCTGAAAGAAATTATATTTTAGGAAGGTAAAGTGCAATGTTATACAAGAAGAATAAATGCAAATAAGTGAGGCATGATGGAAGAAACAGGAAAAGTAAGACTTGGCATAAACTACACAGGATGTCCTGTGGAGAAAGAAGGGAGGAATTTAAGAAAAAGTAGTAAAAGTCTTAGGAAGCATAAACAAGAGGGTGGAGTGAACATGGCAATTTATTTAAGGACACAAGATAGTAAAATGTGTAGTAAAATATCAAATAAGGTTAGAAATAAGGTCACCTATAGGTTACAATACGAATGGGGCTGTGATGATACTAGAGAAAAGAGAGACTGTGGGATATGCCTTGGTGGATGGATAATTTATTTATTTATTGACATTTGTTTACCGGGAAAGTCTACTGGATCACAAATCCATTTTCAGTGGAGGCCTGGGGAGAAAAGCTCCTCAATTAATACAGTAAAATAAAATATAGAAACTTAACAAAATTTATAAATGTAGAATACACAAAAATATAAAACTTAACAATATGTTCAAAACTTATAAAAACGTAGACAACAATTGGTAGTATAGTACAATACATGAGTTCTTTTTTTTTTTTTTTAATGGTGGCATAGTGTAAAAACAGGTAGTTATGTACTCACCATAATGCTCGATGTAAGTGATCCATCTCGCCTCACATTCTTTACTCACGGGTTCGGAGCCGAGAATCGGCTGTGACTCAGCCAACTTATTTCTCTAGCACGAAGTCTCCAATTGGCTGGGCTAACCCAGTATCCCAAGATGCACCTCGCCCTAGCCCCAGATCTAGTTTGCAGCCATTCCAGTCACACCCCATACACAACCACCACTGGAAGGAGCTCCAGCCAGAAAGGAAAGAAAAAAAAAACTGACATTGAAGGGTTCTCAGAGCCACTTTTCCTCCAAATCCTACAGGAAGGGGGGCAGGTGGGAGGATACATAAGAATGTGAGGCGAGATGGACCACATACATCTAGCGTTATGGTTATGTGGTCCTATCTCGCCTACATTCTTTACTCACGGGACAGCATCCCCAGCACCTCTATCCTGGGCGGCTCATAGGAAAATACTCCTGAGAACCATGGAACCAAAGGAAGCCCGGCCCCTAGAAGCCACATCCAACTTGTAATGAGTAATAAAGGTGTGAGGAGAGGCCCAGGTGGCCGCAGCACAAATATCATCCAATGAAAGCCTGGCATGGTAAGCTATTGATGTAGACACTACCCTGGTAGAGTGAGCTTTGACGGGAAAAGGTAAATTTCTGCCTGCTGACGAATAGATAAAGGAAATACAATTGTTGATCCATTTAGAAATTGTGCTCTTGGAAATAGGACAACCTGTTCTGTTTTTTGAGAAGGACACAAACAGTTAATCAGACTTCCTAACATGCTTAGTCCTGTGTAAGTAGAATCTTGGTTGTCTGTGCACATCCATCTGGTGAAATCTAAACTCTGCTTTATTGGAAAAGTTTGGAAAGAACACTGGTAACTCAATAGACTGATGAAGATTAACAGTGGATGGCACCTTAGGAAGGAAGGACGGGTTAAGTCTCAGGGAAACTCTGTCCTTATGAAAGGTCAAACACGGAGGTTTAATGGACAAAGCTTGAATTTCGGATACTCTTCTGGCCGATGTAATGGCTATTAGGAAAGCCGCCTCCCAAGATAGAAATTTTAATTCACAGGTGGCAGCCGGTTCAAAGGGCGGTGAAGTGATGGCTTGTAACACAAGGTTTAGATCTCATGGCATGACAGGTTCTGAAACAGGAGGGAGAAGTAACCAGGTGCCTTTCAAGAAGGCCTTACAGAGTTTATGGCCCATAAGAGAAGGCTCGTAAGATGTATGAAAATTGGAAATTGCAGCCAGCTGCACCTTAATGGTAGCAGGCGCGGAGCCCTGTCAGAAAAGCATGGCTAAAAAATCTAAGACTGACGGAATTGGGGCTGTGAAGGGGTCCAAACTTTGGGCCTGAGCCCAAATGGAGAATCTCTTCCATTTGCTGGAATAAATCCTTCTGGTGGAAGACTTATGAGACGAAGACAAGATGTGTACCACCTCAGTTGAAAAAGAATGCTGTCTAACTAGTGATGGAAGTGGAGCAGCCAGGCTGTCAACCTGTGGGTTCGCAGGGAGGGATGGAGCTGTCCTAACATGTGAGTCAGTAGGTCTGGCACTGGGTCCAGGGTTCAAAGACCGTCCACTGCGTACTGCTGAAGAAAGGGGAACCATACTTGTCGAGGCCAGTGTGGAGCAATTAGAATCATCCTGCTTCCCAAGGATATGGCTTTCTGAATCACTCTTGGTAACAGAGAAAATGGAGGGAAAGCATAGATCAGACCGGGGGGGGGGGGGGCAATCATGGACTAGAGCATCCCTGGGTGACTCCCCCTGTGGGGGGATCAGTGTGAAGTACTTGCTGCATTTGGCATTGCGAGGGCTGGTGAAGAGATCGCAGCAAGGCTGATCCCACCTGTTGAAAATTTGAGCCGCCACTCGGTTGTTCAGGGACCACTCGTAAGGCATCAGAATAGTTCTGCTCAGCCTGTCTGCTATCACGTTGGTCTTTCCCGGAATGTGCGTTGCCACTAAAAACCGTTGGGAAGACACTGCCCAATGCCACACTCACATGGCCTCTCTGCAGAGGGGATAAGAATTGGTTCCCCCCTGCTTGTTCAGGTACCACACCACGGACATGCTGTCCGAGTGAACTGCAATCGTTCCAAGAGGAAGAGAGCTTTGGAGTGCCCGCAATGCTAGTAACACCGCTCTCATCTCCAGAACACTGATGTGCAGGTGTTCCTCGTGATCTTGCCACGTGCCTTGGACCGTCCTGCCAAGATAATGCCCCCCATCTCATCTGGGAGGCGTCCGTGGTCACAGTGGCCACTGGAGACATAGGAATCAAACTCCTCCCCTTGTCCAGATTGGTGGAACATAGCCACCAGCGGAGGTCCTGTTTGCACCATTCCATGAGAAGTATCAAGTGGGAAAGAGGAAGTTTCTGAAAGGACCATTGGGCTGAAAGGAGCCACTGTAGGATCCGCATGTGTAACCTGGCTAGAGGCATCAGCATGATGGTGGCAGCCATGGATCCCAGAAGCTGGAGAACTAACCTGGCCTGAACTCTCTTGAGGGGCAACTATGCGTGAATCTGAGACTGCAGCACTCTTATCCTATCTTGTGGCAGAAAGGCCTACATTAGAGTCTAACTCTGCGCCTATACAAACAACATGCTGTGAAGGCAGCAAGGCAGACTTTTCCCAGTTCAAGGTAATTCCTAGTTGTTGACAAAGTGTAATGGTAGCCTCCCTGGCTTGAATGAGGAGATGCCTGGTGGGGGCGGTGAGAAGCCAGTTATCCAGATATGGAAACACCTGGAATCCCCGACGTCTCAGGTGAGCTGTCACCACTGCCATACACTTGGTAAACACCCTGGGAGCTGTGGTGAGACCAAAGGGCAGGGCACGAAACTGGAAGTGACTGGCTCCCAGCCGGAAGCGTAAGTGACTCCTGGATGCCTTGTCCATCTTGATGTGGTAGTAGGCATCCTTGAGATCGATGGAGCACATCCATACTCCTTTTTCCAGCAAGGGAAAAATGGACTGAAGAGTGACCATTCGGAACTTGGACTTCAGAATGTAGTGATTCAATCGGCTGAGATCCAGAATGGGTCTCGGGTCCCCTGTTCTTTTTGGCACCAAAAAGAGTCTTGAGTAAGTTCCTGATCTGATATGGTACGAGGGGACTGTTTGGATGACTCCTTTTTCTAGCAGCTTTGAAACTTCTAGTGCTGCTTGATCCTGCTGACTGGGTGGAACGTCCGAGATTCTTTTGACTGGAGGGGGTGTAGATAAAAAGGGAATAGTGTAACCTCCAGTAACTATCCGAAGCACCCAACAATCCTGGGTGATGCTTTCCCAGGCTTCCAGATGCAATGAAATTTGGCCCCCGACTGGCTCCGGAACAGCACAGTGGGGCAACATCTCAGGAACACTGAAAGGAAGACCTGCGAAAAGAATCGTGGTTTCCCGAGTTGTGGGGGCCTCCTCTGCCTCTAGGATGGCGTCTTCCAGAATAATTTCCCCCTCCTCTGCCTCTGGAGGGGGACTCACCTTGAGCATCAGGGAAAGACTTCTGTGACTTCTTCAACCACATTTTCCATCCTCTCTGAGCCTTGGGGTAAGGCCTAGAAGGAAGAGAGAAACGGGCCCCTAAGGCAGATAGGGTCATCCCCTCCTGTTCGCATCTGGTGAGGGTGTCTTTCACTTTGGTCCCAAAGAGTGAGGACCCATCAAAGGGGGCGTCAGTGAAGGAAGACTTAAAGGCCTCAGCGAAATGACACAGGCGAATCCAGGCTTGCCTTCTGAGAGCTACACCTGAGCTAGCTGCCCTACTCACCCCTTCGGCTGCATAGGATATGAGCCTCATGGACGAGCTGACAATGGAACCAAGGGTAGGCAACTGGGCGTTAACAGTCTGCGCTACCGCCTCAGGTATGTTACCCGTCAGAGTGTCTCCTAGCTCCTTAAGGAGATCTCTCTGGAGCTGAATAAAATGACAAATATAATTCAGCGACTGCAAAATAAAGGTTGCTGAAGACAGGGTACCGGTCCATACTCCTGGACTCCTTGTTAAGTGGATGGACGGAAGAAGAAGCCTCTGCAACTTCCTGCTGAGTGGCTGCCGCCACCACCAAGGCATCTACGGAAACCTCTTTGGTCAGGAACTCTTTCCCCAGGGGATCAGAAAGAAACTTATTTGGATGTCTGGGCACCGGTTCCACGGAATCGGGGCTCTCCCACACACTTCGACAAATCAAATCCAGGAGTTCATCGAAGGGTGGAGACACCCAGGAGGCAGAGAGTTGAGCTCCGAAGGCCTTGAGGAATACAGACTCCTCCTCAGAGGGGGTCTTAGACGGCCAGTCGCCGCCTCTCTGCCTCAAGATCTCCAGGATGTCGGAGAAAGAGACATCATCAGAGGACGACTTGGGGGACCCCTCTGACTCCTCGAGGTCGGTATCGGAAGTGAGGGACTTGTCCTGGGAGTCTATGTGCTTCCTCTTGCACAACTTCTTTCTAGGGGGCTCCTCAGGCAACGACACTGAGGGGCCCTCAGAAAGTTGGTGTAGGCTCATGGGGGTATCCTCAGACCTTCGGGCTCCGCCATCCACGGATAGGGGGGTGTTAGAGGCTCTAGCCGGGGTGTAGGGGGAAGGAGTGACCAATCCGGGTG
Organism: Protopterus annectens; assembly: GCF_019279795.1. Classification (NCBI taxonomy): domain Eukaryota; kingdom Metazoa; phylum Chordata; order Ceratodontiformes; family Protopteridae; genus Protopterus; species Protopterus annectens. The sequence goes on along the minus strand of NC_056732.1, from coordinate 91,570,885 downwards.
ATGTAACTGACTATCTGGCCAGTGGCGCTCCTCATGGCCTCGAAGGCAGGTCCCCCTGAATCCGAGGACTGACCCGTCTCAGAGACCACAACCGGAGTCGGGGTTCCCCGAGCCGATGCACCGAGAGGGAGGCTCGGAACCGACAAGAGTCCAGAGATATCCCCCTCGGGTCCGACTGAGGAAACCAGAGTACTGAAACCGACATGGTTGGAGCAGACATCGGCTCCAATAAACTCGCAAGGGGTATTGGAGACGACACGAGAACATCACTCGGCGTGGAGCACTCCGGAACCGATGACACAGGGGTGCTCGGAGGAGGAATCATCTATACAAGAATAGGGACTAGCTCCAGAGCCGACTGGGTTGGAGCAGAGAACAATTTTGCTAACACCGGCGACTGCAGGAGCCTCTGGACCACCCTATCCACATCCAAATCAGACAGCCTAGAGGATTTAGAGGAAATAGAAGGAGATCGGGATCTCATACCCAGAGACTCATGCCTAACACTGGGTGACCGGCTCCGAATAGGCTCCAATAATATCGGGGCCGAGGTCGACTCCAGCACAACAGATACCTCCTGCGGCCCCGAGGACAAGGGAGCTGAGGAGGCAGTATCCACTTTCGAAACCTTCGCCGGGGGCTCCGAGGAGACAGATGGAGCCGGAGATCTTTTCTTGGCCTTGGAAGTCTTAGACTTTATACTAGAAGAAGAGTCTAAGGACTCCTCGAAAGAAGGCTTAACCAGGCCCTTCAAAATCAGCTTATTTTTTCTTTCCTGCAGTACCCTCGGGCTGAAGGCGTGGCAAAAACTGCAGGACTCTTGCAGGTGAATAGCACCAAGACAATAAACGCAGATAGAATGCTCATCTGTAATGGACATCTTGTAGCCACATTTTGAGCATTTTTTAAACCCAGAGGGTTTATGCTCTTTCTGCTCTTTAGACATAGTAATTCACAACACCCACTCAACCGACAATGACAGACACAAGAGGAAGGCGGGAAAAACCAAGCTACGAACAGCCAAGGAAACTCTAATTTAAACGTTTCTTTGGTGCAGCAAGGAAAATCTAACTACCGACCAAAAAACCAAACAAAACACAAGTTTACACAAAAAAAAAACAACACAGGAGAGGACTAGGTCCTCTAATTTAAACGGGCCTAGCCCGCCAAAACAGAGGGATACCCACAAAACACACCACTTGATTACACAGTACACTCACAATGAAAACCTAGCTAATAAAATAGCTTTTTACAAGAGAACAGACCGCTAAAGACTTATGAAAAGTTTTGAAAAAGGGTACTTAGCCACAGCCAAGCGAGACCACGTCCTAACTCTACGAGCGGCAAACGAGATCTGGGCTAGGACGAGGTGCATCTTGGGATACCGGGTTAGCCCAACCAATTAGAGACTTCGTGCTAGAGAAATAAGTTGGCCGAGTCGGAGCTGATTCTCGGCTCCGAACCCATGAGTAAAGAATGTAGGCAAGATAGGACCACATAACATCATTGCAGTTCTTATAAAACAGAAATAATGGTATTTGAGCTGCGTTGCTATCAAAGTAGTAGTCATTTCGAACTACGGATGTGGGTTAGTATTAAGTAGTGCAGGTTTTATGGTGGCTTGTTTGTTTTGCAGTGGCATTTGAGGTTATTTAGGAAATATCTTTTTAATGCTACTTTATATGTCTTTATACAGTCTATTTGGGTAACAAGGAGTTCCACTGTTTAGCAATGCTATGGGAGAACAAGCATAGTCCAGCTCTTTTATTGGGCTTGGTTACACTTAACAGCAATTTGTTGGAGGATCTTACGGTACGTGTAGGAATATAAGTTTGTAGTATTGATGAGAGTGCTGGGCAGGTATCTGGTTTATAAATTAGTTTATGGGCTAGCATGAATTGAGTATAACAGAGTTTATTGTTGAGGGATGAGTGAAGGTTAGTAAAGATGGCACTACCATAAAGTAGGGAAGGGATGCGTAAGGTACTTGCCAATTTTGTTGGGTTTGTCTGTGTAGAGGTTATGGTGAGAAAGTTTGCCTAGCTTAAAGTACGTTTTCTTTATTGCATTAAGAATGTGCATTTCAAAGGTGAGTTTGTTGTCAGTTGTAATGCCTAGTAGTTTGGCAGATTCTAGTAGTTGCATTTCAGTTGTGTCTTCAGAAAAGACTTTGAAGTCTATATCTGGTAGTCTTGAAGAGAATAAAAGAAGTTTTTTTTTTTGCCATTTAGTAGCTGTTGTAAACTGTTTAGTCATGATTCTATCTCTGTAAATGCATTCTGAGTAACTGTGAGGAGGTCAGAGAAAATGTTTGAAGTAAAGATTACTGTTGAATCATCGGCATATTGGATAATTTTACTTAGTTGTGAGGCTTTGTGGAGGTCGTTAATAAATATATTGAAGAGTAATAGTCCCAGAATGGAACCATGTGGGACTCCTGTGTTGTTTGACAGATGATCAGATTGGACGTTATGCCACTTTACAGACTGCTGCCTATTGTTTAGGTATGATGTAAACCAGTTAAGGAATTTGGGGGAGCAACCAAGTTTTGTTAGCTGGATCAGAAGTTTAGTAAGTGATACTGTGTCAAAACCCTTAAATAGATCCAATAGGATTACTGAAGTGGAGTGACCTGTATCTAAGGCTTTGTTGACAGTATCAGTGAATGACAGCAGGGCTGTAACAGTGCTGTGCCCTGGGCAGAAGGCGTGCTGAGTGGGAGACAGAAGATCATTATCAATGAGGTATTTGAGTAATTGCGTGTGTACATAATTCTCAAGGATTTTGGATAATGGGGAAAGTATAGAGATGGGGTGATAGTTTGAGAGGTCGTGAGAGTTTCTGCCTTTATGTAGTGGGGTAATAATAGTTTTTTTCATAAATGTGAGATGTAGCCTTCTGAGAGAGCAGTTTATAAGAATGCTAACTGGATATGCAATTGCGTTTGCTGCTAGCTGTAAATATTCTGGGTTAAGGTTGTCTGCAGAAAGAGAGCATGGTTTGAGTTTAAGAGTTTCCATATGAGAGATGTGGGTACTGGTTGAATAGAAAATGAATGAGTTGCAGATGGATTGGAATTTACGTCATGAATGAGTGGTGTATTGTAATTTTGTTTGACATTATTTGTATTCTGGAATGATGGGTTTAGGCTTGTTGAGGAGTCTTTGACTAACTTTTCAATATTGGTAATAAAGCGGTTGTTACAGTCATGAGAAATTTGCTATGGGGTCTTTTCAGGTGCAGGAGATGGATTGTGTTGAGTGCCAGGATTGAGGAGGATAGAGACTGACCTCCAGAATTTCTTTGGATTATTTTGTAAGGTTCTTAGCTTAGAGGAGAAATATTTTTTTATCTTGTAGTACTAGCTTCTTGGTTTTATTTCTGAGTTGTTTGTAATTAATTTTGTTTTGTTTATATTTTGCCAAGTTTTCCATGCTTTATCTCTATGAAGGAGGCATTGTTTGGCCAGTTTTGTTAGCCATGGGGTGTGATTCACTTTCATTCACTTGGTACGTATGGGGGCTAAGCTACTAAGAGTATCCAAGACGAGCTTATTAAAGCAATTAACTGCTTTGTCTAGGGGGACAGTTTTTAGTGGGAGCCAGTTCTGGGTTTTTAGAATGCTTGAGAATTTATTTTGGTCAAAGTGGGTGAGATTTCTGCATGCTTTATAGGAGTGTATTTTGACTATTTGAGGGTAAGTTCTGTGGGTTTATGCTGGGAGGTGGTCACTTAGTATATTGAGTAGGGTGCCAGTGTTTGAGTAATTGCAAGGGTGGGTAACTAATATCCAATCTAAGATAGATTCTGATCCTGTGGATAGACCATGCTTGGGAGTTTTGATAAGCTGAGTAAAGCTGTGTAAATTTATGCTGTTGGCTGGGGAGCTGGAGGTAAGAATTTGCCAATTAATATTTGTATCTCCTAGGAGTACAGTTTCATTTGATATAGTTAGGTTTATCCATGATAGAAATTCCTCTAAAATGGGAATGTTCTGGCCTGGGGGGATATAAACGGGTTTATATCACATCATCGAATCATCAAAATTCCGAATCACGTAACATCGAACACACATCGAAAAGGGAAAACATCGAAAGGCTGTAAATGGCATTTTCCAATGGGGACATGAAACATTAAGGGTGTAGGGGGTCTTGCCCCTGCATGGAGCAATTTGTTTTTGACAGACACTCCACATGTTGCTGTTTTCCATTTCGATGTTTTCCATTTCAGTGTTGTGTGTTCGATGTTACGTGATTCGGAATTTTGATGATTTGATGATGTGATATAAACCCATATAAACTACTGCACTAGTTAGGCTTTTGTTGTTGTTAATATGAAGAGATGTTAAGACAAATTCTAAATTTCCAAAAGTAGGGACTGGTTTGGGGTAGGAAGTGAGGTTTAGGGAGTATTGATAGATTAATGCAACACTACCACCTTTTCTGCTGAGTCTATCAGAACAAATTATGTTGTACCCTGGAGGGAGAATTTCAGTATCTGAAATATGTGGCTTTAGCCATGTTTCAGTTACAGCGACAATACAGTGGGGTGTATGTAGTTAACCAGGTATGAAATTCGGTAATTTTATTACAAATACTATGAATGTTTACTGTTATAAAGTATAGTTGGTGTTGTTTTGGATTTGAGTTAGATTTTTGGGGATGCTTTGGGCTTGGGTTGGGCTGGATGTCCCCACATTAGTAAGTGAGAGGAGAAGGTGAATAATAGCTTGGGTATGATTGTTCCTTGGGAAGGGTCTGGGGTATTGTGAGAAGCAAAGTTTAAGTTTGGAGTTGGTAGGGAGTAGTTTTGTTTGGGTGAGAGTAAGGATATAGGTTGAGATTAAAGAAGGTGAGATATCAAAGTAACTGTTATTGTTGTCTGATAATGGTATGGTGCGAGTGTTGGATGATTGTGGAGATGGGCTTAGGGTGGTGTAAATAGAGGTGGCATGGAATAGTAGGCTACAAGTGACATAATGAGAGGGGGGTCTTTGCTATGGTATGGTGTGGATAATTCTTGATCGCCAAGAAAAACTGCAGTACATTTTTGGCACTAAACTTAAGCCAGTTGTCAGTGTACCAGGTTTTATTCTAGTTGAGCCCGTGTTGAAGAGTATGTATCCATAGGTGATAGTAATGGCATCCAGTTTGTAATCGCTGAGAAACTTAGCCATAGCTCATCATTATTGTTTACCTTAACATCAAAAAAAGCAGATACCCAAGAGCAGAGAGCACAGTATTGAGCCTTTGAGAACTCCAGTGTGTGCTTTTGTTCATAAGAGATACCCCTGACCTTTACTGTGTGAGTCCTGTTAGAAAACCAGTTCAATTTTCAGTGGCAATGTAAGACTGAATGTTAGGTTTTTTTTGATAATACCTGCTTTGACAGTTATATCAAAGGACTTAAACAAGTTGATTAGACTGTCAAGACAAGGCCTAACTTTATCAATGCCAAAATGGTTTGTATAGAGGGACTGAAGGTTTCGTATATCATTTAATCAAATGCTCTGTGATATATTCCATGGTGTTACAAATGGTACTGGTGAGGCTAATGATTGGTATTTACCTGGATCTGTGGTATGGCCATATGGCAGTTCGACAACTAGGGGAGAGACTGAGATTGAGCAGGTTAAATAGTGGTGAGACAAAACTATATTTAACACTTAAGAGGCAGACAGTTATATTGTCAAGACTTGTAGAAGGGGAGTTTTTGGTCATTGGTAGAGATGAAAGGGCTTGATCAAGAGAACTAATAGGTGAGGAGGATTAGGCGGGTAAGGGGGAATGAGAATAGACGGGGTGCTTGGTGACTTGAAGTTGAAACTGAATTTGCCAGCATTAATGCTGGGAAGGTCCTCTGAATCAGAGTAAGTAGTTCAGAGCAGAACTGAGTGCAGTGTCTGATATTCCTGGAATAGGTGAAGAAAGCTTTTTTGTCTTCGGTGGAAGTGACAGTTTTTAGTTTAATGGTAGCCTTGCATTTTTGGTAGAAAGCTTGAGATTTTTCCTAACAAGTTTTAAATCTTTTTATGGTGGTGGAGTACAGTGTTATGAAAGACCAGTGTTTTTCCTTTTGTTGCACTATTTATTTTTGTGGTAATTCCACCATAAAGGTTTATTCCTAAATTTCCCACTATGATGTGTATGAGAATAGATACTTCAGTGCATTTGTTTAAGAATAGGAATTTGTTGCCAAACACGGTAGTCTGAGAAAGAAATTTGACCAGTGAGGGCAGCTTGAAGTTTACCTAGGCAGTTTGAGAATTTTGGGAAGCATAGCTGTCAACATCTTTGCTCAAGAATGATAGACAAAGCCAAAGATTATGAAGGCTAAGGTTCAAAATTGGAGACAAGTGAATTATAGCAATTGTTAGAAATTAGGTTAATTGCAAAACAGTTTTTTTCATCATTGCACATTTTCTGAACAACCAAAAGTGTGAAACTGTATCATTATTGACTGTAATCCTCATTGATTTACCAGAAAAATCAACTTTTGCAGAACAGGTCAAAAATGCGAGTTAAAATCAGAGATGTTCTGCAGAATCAGAAACAACTGAGAGTTATAGTAAGAAAGTAGCTTTGGAACAGTCCCTAAATATAATGGAGACCAGTAGGAGAGTGATGGTATTATGTTCCTTGCCTACGTGAAATTAATGTTTTTATGGATTTCTGCCAGACTAGTATTTATTTATATGCATTTATTGTTGCAAGTTATTCTGACAGCTGAAGGTGGGCATAGCGGTCCTGATAAATTGCATCTTACTTGCTTTGCATTTCATTATGTTGTCACAGGTAAGAAAACAACATCATTTCTGTGCATTACTTTGCTTGAATGAGCTGTTAATAATGGTAAATATCAGCAATTTTCCTTTCCTTGGTTTAGGGTGATTATCTCTACTTTTGGTAGGGATTAAGGTGATTTGTTTACTCTGCAGTTCAGTAGTTTAAAATGTTCTTTGACTTTTGCAAATTCCTTAACTTTTTATGCCGTTCTTTGTATGTATTTGCTGTTTTCACTGTGACCTTTCATGAGCTATTCCTTAAGTCTTCAAAGGGGGTTTGGAATCCATATGTCTTCCCCCCATCCTATCCAGCCGATATCTTCTTACTTTTATTTGACTTTAAATACTAATAACCTCTGCCTGACTATACTGTGTTTCTCTCTGTCCCACGAGCGTCCCTCAGTAGTGTGCACACCTTCCCTTAACCACATTAAAAAGTCCAACAAAAACGAGCAAAAAAAAAAAAAAAAAAAAAGCTGAAGCAACTGCCTGCATACAAGAGCACGGAGAGCAGAACCCCTGTGCAAACCAGTAAAAACTACTTTTGTCAACAGACTGTGAGCAGTTCACTTAACCACATTCAAAAGTACAACAAAAAAAAAAAAAAAAAAAAAAAAAAAACCTGAAGCAACTGCCTGCATACAAGATCACGAAGACCGGAACCACGTACAAACAAGTAAAAGCTATTCCAAGTCCTACTTTTATAAACAGACTGTGAGCAGTGCAGGTCTATTATAATCTTCTCTCTGTGTTACTCCTACTGATTCTTCTGCTGTGCACACTACTGGACCCCCCCCCCCTTTAATCCCATTTATTGTAACAAATATATACATTTTCCAAAGCTTTGCATTTATTTTATATTCTTATTTTATTTATCTTGTTTATTTTTATATTTTATTCTCCCGTTTACTGTAACAAATGTATACGGTTTCCCAAAGCTTTGCATTTATTTTATGCTCTACTTCCGTGGCGCTCTACTGAATCTGCTTTGAGTTCACATAGTTAAACAGATGTCTTTAGGTACTGGCCTGGGCTAGCTGTTTTTTTTTTTCTCTTCTCACAGCTTTCTCAAACTCCTGGTTCAAAGCCTCCCCCTTCTCCTAACATAATTCTATTGTAAGTTTCCTATCCCTGTCAAATCTGTTTTCTCACAGCTTTCTCCAAGCCCTGGCTCTCATCCCCCCCCCTTTTCTCAGTCTCCTAACATAATCTTATTGTAAGCTTCCCAGCCCTGTCAATCCAGTCTGTTCCCTCCCCCTTCCTCTTGAGAGATTACTTATTCCTCCCCTGAGATGGGGCATCATCTTTAAATATTAAAAACCTCTGCCTGACTACACTGTGTTACTCTCTGTCCCACGGGTGTCCCTCAGTAGTGTGCACAACTGTAAGTACCATTTGTGATGTAGAAGATTCAATGGCATTTGTTTCTGTTTAATTTCCGACATTCTCTCTATGTCAAACTTTGTACACTAACAACCCTTTGAGCTTTGTAATATTCTAGTCTTTTCAACAAATGCAAATTTGTGTATTTTAAATAGTTTCTGAAACTTACAGCTGTTGTTTTTTCTACCTTTGCTTGTTGGCTTGTGGAGATAGATTTCTTTTTTTCTCATCTTCAAGTGAAGGGTGCCACCCGCTCTGTTCACCCTCCGCTTTGCTACAGGCTCACTCCGCTCCCCTACCTCACCCACCTCCTCTTTCATTACATTTATATTTTCCTAACCCCTTCCATTCATTACCTCATCAACACCCTACCATCAGCTCATAATGCACACCCACTACAGACTACTCACACTTCTATCTTCCTTGAGATGGGTTCCCTCACTAGTACACTCAAATACATATAGTTCCTTTTAGTCATTCTCACCTGCACAGCTCTTCTCCTAGGCCAAAGGTGTTTCTTCCAGGAATAAAGTCGTCATAATCCCATCTTTACATCTTCCTCATTCAACCCATTATGGAATATAATACTCCTTCGGCAGGTACATCTCCAAGTATCTCATCTAACTTGAAAGAATGCAAACATTTCTGACCAAGAAAATGACTGGTTTAATCTCACTCAGTTTCATTGATAGACTACATTCCCTTACATTATCTATCCATTATGAACCCTTTTGTGTCACTTCAACAGTAACAATCATCTTCAGCCAATGTTTACACTGCCAGGTGGCTAGCCCTGCAGTGGAAGTTCATCCGTACCACTCACTCGCACACACACACTCACACCTATGGCAATTTAAATTCCCTTTCATTATATTTTCTCAAAAATGATCCTTTGTGTTGACCTAAGCCTGGTATTCTTAGCTATGAAAGACCCATCCTGCTTAAACCTCTACACCTATATAAGACAAAAAGCACCCATGAACATCCACACCAAAGAACTTAACCTTCACTGACCCATAAACAGAGCATGCTGGTCCCAGATATTCCTAGTGTAACAAATTCACTACTTAAGGAACAAACTTTAAATGCCCTCTACCCATCAAGTAATGCAACACATCATTCACATTCAAAAATACTCTGAACAACTGGATGGGTAATCGTAAATTCACCTGTAGTATATCCCGAACGGCAGACCAAACTGGGGAGCTTAACTCATCCAATTTCTGTTGGGCTTCTCAGTTGTCTTTTGGTCTGCATGTCTTATATATATATATATATATATATCTATACATATCTATGAACCACTGAAATCTATAATCCATAAATAGTATCACACCCCTCCCCCAAAAAATGTCAAATTCTATTCCATAATGCATGTACCCAGGAATTACACATTGACTATACAATAACACAAGACTGTGATGGCTGCAAAATTATAAGCATATGACTGGAATTCAGTGGCAAAGTACACAATCACAAACCATGAAAGTATGCATTGACAAAGAATGTCTTTTACACATCAGCTAGATGGCCAACAAAAAATTCTCAAGCATTCACAGCAAACATAACATTGTCTGAGAAAGATGATGGGAGAAAATACTGAATGAGTCAAGATCAAGGCAGTCTGAGGGTACAAATTTTCATGTGGCATTTAAAAAGGCAGTAAAATCTCCATTCAGTAAGCATTTTTTTCAGGTGATCATTTCAGTAGACATCCCACTTGAAATTGAGAATTCAGTAGCTGGGAACAATACCCCTTCACCAAAGGTGACTCACAAGTCTCACACCGACCCAGAATTGGTTATTTTATACAGATCAACAAACAGTTAAAGCAATCAAAACAGATGGAAATCTTTCCTTTTTACAAGAAGCTATGGCCTGACAATAGCTACCGTGTGACTGTAGACCAGAAATATTAGAGACAAAATGATCAGATGTGCACACTTCACCCCCATTTTTAATGGTTAGAGTCATCTGTAGAATGCTAGAACTGCACTTTTTAATGAGCCATCTCAAAATACTACTTTCATTTTGAACCTTGTATACTGGCCATCAACTGCAAATCTAGAAAAGGGGTCAAAGAAAACTTCAAGAGGAAAAAAGAAAATAAAAATGCTGTACTGAAGGATAAAGGTGTGAAAATCCAGTGATGCTTAAATGACATTCCCCAGAAAGATCATACTTCTCATGCCTGGCAAGGTATTCTCTTTGTGGAGGTGTGTTCCATACACAGAAGTAGCCCTTGGACATAACATATGATCACAGAGAAGGGGGAGGAGAGTAGGTCATTATAACTCCTCCATGGCAGCAATTATGAGGAAGACCTAATGATCCTTCTTGGCCCCAAACCTGGTAGAACAAGTCTGGGAGAGGTTATGACGAGTTGGTAGACCTGACATTGGACAGGGGTACCAGAAGAAGCTGATGTGTGTGTGTGTGTGTGGGGGGTTTGATTAGCTGATCCAACACTGGGTCAGTCAGGGAGGTGGAGTAAGGGCATGACCCACTCACCTCTCACAGCAGGTTAGGAGGGAAACATTTACTCTGGAACACATTGGGGGGGGGGTTGCAATTTCCTGGTGGAGACACTGGAAACTACCCCTCTTACTTCAAGGGGAGGGTGTAAGGCTTCTTAGAGAAAATGCTGCTTATGGAAGTGATGAGACAGCCTCTGCTGTTAGTCCCGTGCTTGTCCTCTTTGCCAAATTTCATGTGTAGAAAGGGGTGTAAACCAACAAATGCCTCTAACCACCCCTAACAGTGGTCTGAATGATGGTAGACAGCAGAGCCAAAAGAGAGAAAAAAATAGATAAAATTTCACAAAGATAAAGGATACCGAATACGTCTGCTTAATTGGCCAAATCACTTTTGATCAGATTTCATAACTGCCATTAAGTTTCTGTACAACTGCCAGCATGAAATATATATAGATATATACATACACATATATAAACTCCCTACCACAACTGTCTAACTTATGTAAATAATTATACAGCATGGCTGTTACCTTAAAGAAAATAAAGACCTGCATTAAAAAATCAAATTAGCTGTTCGAGATTCTGTGACAGCAAACAACTGTGTTTTCAGATTCCTTTCCTTGTGGGAAATGTTTTCTTATCTGAACGGCAAGGACCACTTCCTTCAGAACGACCATGCATTTTTCCAACTCCCAGTCAAACTATTTTCGGGGAGGTTTATCTGGATATATTACATATGGAGAAAATACCTCTGCTGGGGAAGTTAACAGGAAGACAGATTCTTGTGAGCAGAACTTACAACATATGTTTCTACAATCCTTACTCAAGATAAAACAACTTTGTTGACTATTAAGGCAAATAATGGAGGAATGCAACCTGGAAAATCAAGTAATCATTTGAAAAATTCCAGGGTAGACATCTTGTAATTAGTTTGATGTACTGAGGAAAGAAAAAAAAAAACTGCAGAACATGCACCTTACTGGTTGGAAGTACTCCAAGGAAATATCAACCAGAAGCAGCATAAGAGCTACTGGAGCAATTTATTATAGTTCTACACATGTCATGGGGTATTACAGACCAATAATTTGATACACAAAGAGCATATTTACTTGTATAATTAATGCATTTCAACATAAAAAAAATAATAATCCCTTTTATTAAATGTCTATCTGCTCTAATGTGAAAAGGGAGATAAGGGATGTTATGTCTGACCTCAAAGCAGTGACAAGTGGAGTACCACAGGGTTCCGTCCTGGGACCTCTCCTGTTTGGTATCTACTTCTCTGAAGTACAGGCCAACACAGAAGGCCTCTGGCTAATGAAGTTCGCAGATGACTGCAATCTAGGAGCCATAGTCATGTCCCCAAATGATGTGGACATCCTACAGAAGGGCCTCGTTGAGACAGATGCCTGGTGTCAGAGCCATGGCCTCAAGCTCAATGCCAAAAAGTGCAGTGTCATCCCCTTTGGTAAAAACTCTGTACCCATGAACTACCACATAGGCAGCAATCTACTTAACACCGAAAGTGTGATAAGAGACCTTGGGACACAGGTGGACAGTAGTCTCTCCTTTGATAGTCACATCGCCACAGTAGTCAGAAAGTCCTTCTACGTGGCACACCTCATCATAAAAAGGGTTCTCATCCAGGAAAAAAGAGGTCATTGTTCCCCTCTACTCGACACTCATTAGACCCATTATAGAGTACAACTCCCCTTTTGGAATGTACCTCACAAGACATCTGCAGCAGCTGGAAAGGCCACAGAAGTACCTCACAAAGAGGATAACTGGCCTCAAACAAATGCCCTACACTGACAGCCTCAAAAAACTCCAGCTTTACTCTGTAGCATATCACCTACTCCGAGGTGATCTCTGCCTAACATATAAAGCTATGTTAGACCTAGAGCTGTTGGACATGCTACACCTAAAGAAATCCCAATCCCTCTGAGCTACACGCTCTAGGGACCTAAACCTTGTCACCACAATAAACAGGACATGCTGGGGGGATAGATTCCTGTCCCAGAGACTTCCCATACTCTGGAACAGGCTACCCATCTATGTCAGGCAAAGTTCTTCATTAGCACTCTTCAAGAAAAATCTTGATGAGTGGATGGGAAATAGGAAATACACCCCAGGGATCACTTCTGTGTCTCTGCTCGACAGTGCCACAGGAAAATAACTTTCTTGGGTGGCGTAAGCCAGGGAACCTTGTTGGCTAGGCTTACATAGGCCCTTGGGCCAAAAGCCTAGTACTTACCTATGAAACTATGTTATTCAGCACTTGAAGAATAAGGGAATAGCAGCTTCTGCTTGCAATATCAACACTATCAGCTTCCCCAGAATATTTTTGCTCATGTCCATCTAACATCTTTTTCTCTTTTTCCTACTCTGTCTCATTTATATTTTCCTCTTTAGTTACACCCCCCCCAACAAAAATGTAAGCTTATACAAGGAACACTTCCAGGTGCAAGCCCCAGTGTAAACATATTGGAAGTAGCAGCATTAGGCACAGTTGGAAAAATGCAGACAGTAGATGTAAAGACAGCAGAGTAAAAAAGCAAGTGAATACTGATGAAAATGGTGGAGGATAAGGAGGCAGATGTGGGGGCCATGACACAGTGATGGAAGAAAGCTAAGTAGACAAGGAGGACAAACATGCATTAGTAGGGAAGAAGCAGTATAAAGAGAAGTGAACAAATTCTGGACAAGGCTGCAGAGAAAGCAGAAAAAAGAAGAGGGAAGAAAGTACAGTTTTGTACCTACCATAAATGTAGATGTTCGAGTGTATACCCTGCTGCAGTCATCACACTTGGGTTATCCTGTCGTCAGGCAGTCCCGCATTTGGCCTGAATTCCAAAGTCTTGGTCCGGCATCGGTTGCTGTCGCTTCTTCCCTGATGTCAGTGCTCCAGGGGTATATAAGAGGCATCCGACGCCATTTTCTTCAGTCTTTCTTGCCCCAGATGTCAGGTGCCCCCCCCAAAAGGTGGTCAGTAGATAGTACCAATAATAAAAGTTTAGCACAAACAAAACATCCCTCCAGCTATAAGCAAATACACCACAAAGGTTGTATCAGATTTTAAGGTATTGAAAGGTTTCAGTTAGGTCAGAGGGGATGGAGGGAGGGTAACCTGGACTGCAGCAGGGTATACACTCGAACATCTACATTTATGGTAGGTACAAAACTGTACTATGTTCATCGTGTTACCCTGCTGCAGTCATCACACTTGGGTTGAATCCAGTCAAACAGGGTTAGAGGAGGCTAGAAGGCCCTGCAAAACTGCAGTGGCGAAGCCAGCTCTAGACTTGAGTAAAGTGGTAAGTGATAGTGTTTGGTGAAGTTGTGTACTGAACTCCAAGTTGCAGCTTCCAGAATATCCTTGGTTGGCACCCCCCTGAGGAAGGCTGTAGATGTAGCTGCTGCCCTGGTGGAGTGGGGCCTTATACTAGCAGGAACTGGTTTTCCATGATGGGTGTAGCAAAAACGTATGCAATGTCCTATCCATTTGGAAATGGTCTGTTTTGAGATAGCCTTTCCTTGTGATGCTGTAGCATCGGATACAAAAAGCTGGTCAGATTTTCTGAAAACCTTAGTTTTATCCAAGTAGTAATGTAGTTGCCTGTGAATGTCCAAGGAGTGCAGGAGTCTTTCTCCTTTGTTCTGTGGATTTGGGAAGAAGGTGGGTAAATGGAGGGTTTGATTTTGAGCCACAGTGGATACCACCTTTGGCATAAGGGAGGGGTTAAATTCGTAGAGAAACTCTGTCTTGATGAAAAATGAGGAAAGGCTCTACTGCCATTAGTGCCTGTAGCTCTGATACTCTTCTGGCTGAAGTAATTGCTAGCAGCAGGGCAGTCTTCCATGATATAAACTTTAAATCAGCTGAGAAAGCTGTCTCAAAAGGTGGCAGCGTAAGTTTTTCCAGAAAAAAGTTGAGGTCCCAAGTTGGTGTTGGTGCTGTCTTGGGAGGCCTAATGTTTTTGGCCCCTCTGAGGTACTGCCTTAGAAGTAGATGTGAAAATAAGGGAGGATCCGTGTTGTAGTGAGCTGAAATAGCTGAGGCGTGGATTTTAATATATGAAAAAGAAAGTCCTTTGTGTAACATCTCAGTTAAATATTGTAGAATCTGAGGTATGTCCGGCTCAAGGGTATTTTGGCCTTTAGCTTGGTTCCAGGCACAAAATCTTTTCCATTTGTCTGAGTAGGCTTTCCTGGTGCTGGGCCTCCTGGCCTCCAGAATGACATCCATAACAGCTTGTGAAAGAGGAGCTGGCTGGTTGCTTAGGTGATTTGCCATGCAGCCAAATTTAAGGTTTTGAGCTGGATGTGTAGAATTGGACTGTCTTGCTGTGTGAGCAGATGAGGAATTTGTGGTAAAATCCATGGTGGGCCGTGGGCCATGTTCCTTAGTAGTGGGTACAAGTGCTGGCATGGCCAGTCTGGGGCAATGAGTATCATTCGTGGTCTCTCCATCCTGACTTTCAGCAACACTTTTGTGAGAAGGGGCAATGGAGGAAAGGCATATACTGTCAGCATTTTCCAACTGAATGAGAGTGCGTCCACTTTCCAAGCTTGATGGTGAAATGTCCTGGTGCAAACGTTTGATAGCTGATAGTTTTGGGGGTTGGCAAACAGGTCTATGTCCGGGCGCCCCCATTTTTGAGTTATCATTGCAAATACTTGTGGATCCAGTTTCCTCTCGTGGGGATCCATGATGTTCCTGCTTAGGTCGTCTGCCAATGTGTTCTTTTTTCCTGGCAGGAATTGAGCTTGTAATTGAACTTGGTAAGCCAGTGCTGTGTTCCACAAGGTCATTGCTTGCCTGCATAGAGGGTAGGAGTGTGTACCCCATTGCTTGTTTATGTACCACATTACTGTGGTGTTGTCTGTCCTTATTATAAGCTGTCCAGGATGTAAGAGGTCCTTGAAGGCTGTCAGAGCATTCTGTACAGCTAGCATTTCTTTTTGATTGATGTGCAGATTTCTTTGATCTGCAGTCCATATGCCTTGAACTTGTCCTGCCATGTGTGCCCCCCAGGCATAGTCCGATGCATCTGTTGTCATCGTTTGCCTGGCTGGGGGTAAGGTGAAAGGCTGACCCTTGTTGAGGTGACATGCCTGTGACCACCATAGAAACTCCTGTTGAAGGCAGGGAATGAGAGGTATCATTGTTTCCAAGCTGTGGCTGTGTTGAGTCCATACGCTTTTCAGGTACCATTGTAATTTCCTCATATGCAGTTTTGCAAATGGTATTAGTAGTATGCAAGATGCCATGAAGCCCAAGGCCTGCAGAATTTTTCTTGCAGGGAGTTGGGTCTTTGTTGCCATTATTTTGAAGTATTGAGTTAGTTGTAGTTGTTTGGCATCAGATAAGCCATCTGGGCCGTTGTATTCAAGCTGGCACCCAGGAATGTCATATTTTGTGAGGGCACTAGTTTTGATTTCTTTTCATTTACTGTGTACCCCAGGCAACTTAGAAGGTGTTTTACAAAAGCCAGATGTTGTAAGAGAATGTCCTTGCTTTCTACTTGGATGAGGCAGTCGTCCAGGTATGGGTATATTTGAATTCCTCTTTGTCTGCAGTATGCAATTACTGGTGCCAGGCATTTTGTGAAGACCCTGGGCGCAGTAGATAAGCCAAAGGGCAGTGCAGATAATTGGTAATGGGTTGAACCTGCAATGAAATGGAGGTATCTTCTGCAATTTTGTCTGATAGGGACATGCAGGTATGCCTCCTTGAGGTCCAACGTTACTAGCCAAGCTTTCTTGCCCAACATGGGAAGAAGCTGCTGTAGTGTTAGCATCTTGAATTTGGGTACTTGCAAGAAGGTGTTGAATCGAAAGGTCCAGAATGGGTCTCCAAGCATTGTCCATTCTGGGGACTAGAAAGAACCTTGAGTAAAATCCTTGGCCTTGCTCCTGTGTAGGTACCAGTTGAATGGCTCTCATGTCCATGAGAGCTGTAATTTGTTTTTGTGCCTCTACCCATTGATTTTTTGGCAGGTTTGGCATTCCTTTTATCCTTGGCAAGGTGTGGAAATGGAATCTGTATACTTGTGAGATAATGTCTAGGACCCATTTGTCCTTTGTGATGATGCGCCAGTTGTCTGCAAAAAGTGCTAATTTTCCTCCCAAGGGAGCTGCCAAGACAGCTTTGCTTGGCAGTTTGAAGTTTAAGTCATTGTGTTTGTCTTCTAGTAGTTTGGGACCTGTCTTCTCCTCACTTCTGTGTTGCAGTGCCCCATTGGCGAGGTTTGTAAGGGATTTGTGCTTGACCTCTGCCCCTTGGGCATCTGTATTTACCCCTCTATGGTCTGTCAGAAGCTGGAAAGGACCAGTTTTTTGTTGGGCAATTTCTGCTGAAGCGTGGGGGTTGTACCTGTAAGAAATCTTTGACCATCTGCATAGATTTTGCCTTATCCTCCATTTTCTTTAAAACCTCTTCTGCTTTAACTCCAAATAAGACATCCTGCTGTAAGGGTGCATCTAGTAACTTTGCTTTAACATGATCAGGCAGAGTTTGTTCCTTTAACCAAGCATGTCTACGTATAACAGACCCAGTAACAGCTGCTCTACAGGAAGCTTCCAAGGAATCAAATCCACATTGTAAAGTATGTTTGCCCACCTGTTCAGCTGCATGCAACAGATCCTACATTTCCTTGAATTCAGACTGTTGAGGGTGCGTGCTCATCTTTTGTTTTATTTGAGACATTAGGAATTGCTGGTATTTCAGCATGTGAAATTGACAATTTAGTGCTCTCATAGCTAGAGTAGCTGAGGTGTAAACCTTCTTCCCCCACCTATCAAGTGCTCTGGAGTCCCTTTCAGAGGGTACAGGATTTTTAGCCATAGAAGCCTTAGCCCCTTTGGGACCCTGGGAGATTGTCTCTGGGTCAGCAACAGGGCTTTTGTAAAGGAATTTGTGTGAGTCAGGCACTCTATAATATCTGTCTGGTTTGGCTGGAGCAGGAGGCAGAGAATCTGGATTTAGACTAGATTCTAAGTAAACATCATCCACAATGTCTAAAACTGGAGGGATAGCACGTGGTCTGTGCTGGGGGAGTAAAATAAACTCTCGGAGCCTTTTCTTTGAGTTGGAGTAGTCCTGACCTTCCCAGTGGAAATTGTTCCCTCATGGTATGCAAGGTTTCCCCAAAGGAATAGTCTTCAGGGGGAGAAGCTGAGGGAATGGAATCTTCAGCATCAGAATCTTCATAAGGGGGAAAGGAGTAATCCTGTTCCTCAGAGGAGCCTGAGGAAATAGACACTTGATCAGAGGAGGCATAATCCTCCTTTTGTCTGGGGGGGGGGTAAGAAATCAAATCTTCATCCATTTTAAGCATCTGTTTCTTAGGCATGGGGCCTTGAACTGGAGACTGATGTGCAGTCTTTTTTGGTTTTAGAGGAGTCTTAAGCTTAGCATAAGATTTTATGGTGAGAGTAGCCGGTCTGAAGACACCTTCTGTAACCGAAGGTGTTTCCACAGCACCGGCTTCTCCTTCTGCAATGTTGTCGGTAGGGCGTAAAGAAAATGGCTGCGTCGGCCTAGAACTCTCTGCTTGAGAATCCAAAGCGGTCTGGGGTTGCAATTCTGCAGTCGCCAGGGGCTGCGTAGGCTCCTCACTGAAAACCGGAGAAGCGGCGACCAGCCCAGCCGAGGCCTCGGAGTCTGGCTTGGATCTAGGCTGCCTGTCTTTATCTTTGCGTTTTTTATGCACGCCGGTAGTCGGTTGCTCAGACGGCATAGTGTAATTAAATTTCCTACCGAAGTAGTGTCGTGCGAAATCAAAGCGTCGCTTTATAGTTCGCTTATTGAACCCTGCACAAAACCGACAACCAGTGACCTCGTGGTCTGGGCCTAGGCAAGATATACAATAAGAATGAAAGTCCTTATGAGGCATTTGCTTCCCACAAGAAATGCAATTGTTAACTTTTTCTGACATCGGACTGAGGCAAGAAAAGGTTCCCCAATGGGGTACTTAGCTTTGAAGACTTCGGACTGAAATTCCATTCGAAAATCTCAGGTGTCGGCCGACCGGAACTTGCGAACTGCTTCTGCTTCGGGCACCGTGCGGCAAGAAAGACTGAAGAAAATGGTGTCGGATGCCTCTTATATACCCCTGGCGCACTGACGTCAGGGAAGAAGCGACAGCAACCGACGGCGGACCAAGACTTTGGAATTCAGGCCGACTGCGGGACCGCCTGATGACAGGATAACCCAAGTGTGGTGACTGCAGCAGGGTAACACGATGAGCATCACTAGTCACTCTAAACTGCATTTCATTCTTCTCATTAAAAGGGATATAACTTTGTTTATAGAAACTGTATATATATATATATATATATATATATATATATATATATATATATATATATATATATATATATATATATATAAATATATATCCTTAAGTTTCAGGAACTAAAGGCTGTTGACCAAAATAATACAGCTTGGTCTTCTCTACAGTAATTAATAAAGCAGAAATTTTAAAGAATGTTAATAAAAGAGAAAATGTTACAGTGCATTCAAATAAAATAATGAGGATTAGCTAGTCAATTTTCCCCACCGAGAAAGGAAGGACACAATGTCAATTGTGTTCAACATGTTGAGAATTTACAGCTGCTTACACCAGTACTAAAAAGTAATCTGTTAAAGATACTTTGAAAAAATGTATACATACATCTATGTTTTACTGCTTCATCTGTCACAGATTACTAAAATAAATGTTCTTCAGTATCCAGCAGTGTTCCACAACAGAATTTATAAGAATGGGTTATATCTGGAGTTCTTAGAAAATGAAGCAACTGCAGTAACCATCTTTTTCAATGTCAGACTCTGGGCTGTAACTGTAATTATGTACTGAGTCACTCTTCAGCTATTTTTTTCTTTACTGCTGCCAGACTATATGTTAATATTCATCTTGCTGTAAATTTAGCAACTCATGAAGACAACAGTTTCCACAGCAACTTCTAATGAATGTTTATGCCACAAGCTCATATCAAAGCTGCAGGAATTTATTTAAGTAGAACTAGATATACACAGCCTATTATTTCCCCTTTTGCATAACTTGAGGGCAAAGACATAAGAAGAAAGCTGAACTCAAATTTTCTAGGGGCAGTTTGGTATATGTTCATCTTTGCAGTAAAACATGTGTCTTGAATGTTAGTACCAAACTGGAATAAAATTAAATTTTGTTCTTAATGTCATCATCTCAAGAAATGTAATTAAAAGCAAGTAAGAGTTTACAGGTGGTGTGAACACTGGCTCTAGATGACATTCTAGAAAGTTTTACACTGGAAAAAAAATCTGTTCACATCCCCTCTTACGGCATTAAAATGTCTGTACCTTCAAACAAGAATGTTGAATAATCTTTAGTAAACAGAAACTGTAATGACAGCCAAATAATTAAAAAAAACTGTAAGCCAATAAAATACTACATCTTCAATAAGTATATTTATTAAAATTTTAAGCTGCATCGTGTATGTCTTAATATAGCCTGCTTCTGCAGGGAGAATTTTAATCACAAAAGTTTTATAACTGGAGAAAATGATGCCTATTAGAGAAATACATAAGTGCTGACTTTTGGGAAAAGATTCTTGCAGCAATACAACAAATAAGCTCCTACTAATCGGTGTAAGTCAATGTCTGGTCTATTTTTTAAGCCCTCCTTTATGGCAGTAACTCATGCTTCTCACTGCTGCTCTTTCAGCATCAGCTGGTGTGTGTCTAGTAAAAAAAAAACCAATATACTCTCTGACATTTGTTTCTGCTTTAAAGAAACTTAAAACTGACACCTAAAGAAGTGTAACCAATGAAAAAATATATAGCAGATAGCCTTAAAGAACATCATAATTCATATCAAAGTAGGAATGTTGTGTGTACCGTTACAAAATTATCTCATTTAAATACAGTGCAACTTTATCAGTGATTTCATTACAACAATGGATGTTCAGATCATATGATACTAAGAATAAGTAATTGCCAATGATGGGTGTCAGTACTTCACTCCTCAACATACCTCTGAACCTCTCAGCACAAGAAATCTGGACAAAGCATAAAATAATGGGGGAACAATGGCCCAGAAATTGGGACACGTTTTAAGTGTTGCACTTATAAACTTACAAAGTTGCTAGAATAACAGGATTTGCCTTAGCATGTATTTTCTAAAGGATATAAAGTCTGAAACTAGTATGTCATCATTTAGTGACTTCAATCCACAGTGATTTGCCAGAAAGCTACAAACTGTATGCTGAGCAGGCCAAAAATATGAGGCACAAATCTGGACATTCTGTGAAAATCTGGACAGTTGCAAGGATGGATGCTCTTAGGAGTATAAGGCTGCAGTCTCACTCCACAGCCATTAGAGGCATTCCTGGTAAAGAAAAGAGTGCCCCACATAGCCCATTATGTTTTTTACTGACATATGCCAGTGGCTAAGTCAGTACTTCATGAAATGAGCTTGGGGAAGGCTGAAGGTGGTAACCATTTGAAATGTCAGGACCCACTACAGCAAGTCCCAAAGATCAAAGACTGAATAGCTGAAAAAGTGTCTGACACATACTACTTCTGAGATGGCCATTTCTTAGAAAATTCCCTTTTCTATGAGGTACCATGATCTTGGAGTTAGTATACATATGTTTTGGGGGAGGGGGCCTTGTCCCCCTATGAAAAAAGTTTAAAGGAGAGGGGCAATCTTCCAGATTTGTTTTTCTCCTGGATTTTCAGTCTTTTTTCAGCTTGTCAGCACTCAGCGTTTCAACTGCCAACAATTCATTAGAGCCCTGTAGGCAATTTGTGTACTTCTACATAGGATGGTTTAGGCTTCCAAGGGTAAAAGGAAGTGGTCTAAAGTTATCAAAACTCTATACTATGCCTTCAACCAACTGGCTAAGGAAATTAATAAAGAAACACAACAAACACTATGAGGTAACATTCTGCAACACACTGCTGAAGAGGAATTCATAATATGAACAGCAGAAAACTCAAAAGTGTATTTAAAGCTGCCAGTAATGCGTAGATAGTTTACAGAATGTCCTGGAGGATCGTGTGTATGACAGCAGAAGTATCACTTGTAGGATGCAGAAAGGCCAGTCCTGCAATTTCGTTTCTCTAACACAAATATATAAATCCCAACTACACGACAATAGTTAAGCTGCAGCTTACTCAGCGGATGAATGAAAACATGAAATATTTTTTTTTTTATAACAACTCTGGTCACACTGTTTTACTAGAATGGGACAGATGACCTTATATAGCAGTCTGTAGCTAAACAAGAAAAGCATCATTGTAGCTACTCAAAAACACTACCAGCATCAATCCAACTACACTGAGTTACAGATCTCTCATTAAAAAGTAAATCAAAACAATAGGAAGGATTGCTTCTAAGAAGGCATACAGCTACTGGCAATTTACCTACAAAGACCAATACTGAACGTGGGTAATAGTTACTATACATGTTCAATGAACTCTTGCTTAAGATCAGCTAAATTATAATTCAAATCTTATTCATAGGTTTAAAGAGTGTTATAAACTTATTTAAACTGAATATATAACATCTAAGTCACAACAGTTTAGAATTAAATATATATATTCTGTTACTTGGAATTCCATAGATACTAATTATAGCATGGACTTATTGCACATATGGATATCTTACTTGAATTTTATTAATATTTACCTACATCACATTTTATTGTGTCATGCACCTTCAAATTCTTAAAACATGTAGCTCTGGAGGCTTATTAAAGGAAGTAAAGTTTACGTGGGTGTCATTCTGATGAAGTCCCCAGTGAGGGACAAAAGTGTTTAATGTTTGATACCTTTTCGATTACTGCAATTGTTTTTATGTGTTTGGTGTGATTAAAGACCGATTTTAAAATATATGGATGTTTCACCCACTTACTAGCACTCTTTTTGGTTATTAGTAGGTTTTTAGAGTGCTACACCAGTTTTGAATATATGCATATTTATAACCCAAGCCTAATTTATATCCATTAGATAGGGCTTTGTTTTGAAGCAAAGTCTCTAAAAATTATTACTTTGAGAACTCTCAATGTTATTTGATATGAATAATCATACTGCATTTTAATTGCAGTCATAACCTTGTTTACGATTGCCAAATAGTCCTTGGGCAGATCCATAACAACCCTTGTTTTGTTCCGGAGAGTCAATATTTCAGAAACAAAATTTCATATAGTTTTATTTACTAAGTGAGAAGAATTACTGAAATCAGTCTTTTGATTATAAAGCAAGTGACGTCTTTAAATATGAAATTGTAAAGATCGGTGCTAAATACAAGGTAGAGGGAAGTCCGTTTCATTTCTGCTGCAAAGGAATCACAATTAAATGTTTTCTGTTGGTCCCATAACTTAAAAACTGTGGTTTGGGCAGTGAAGTCTGGTTCCACGGATGTGAAGTGTAGTTCTGAAGACAGAAGGGACCTGCAGTTAATGTTTGAGATACATTAGGTAAGGTGATTTCAGAAGAATGAGAAAGATTTCAACTTACTTAGTTTAAAGACAGTGTACTAGGTAGTAGCTTAACTCAATTTAAATTTTTTTTGAGAATCGGGCAACAATGTTCTGTTTTAAGGGCAAGTGCACTGAGAACATATTTTGCTGGCTGAAGTTTATAGAGACAGAAGGTTCTCTATTGAAAAACTGCTCACCAGTCCACAAGACATCAAAGGCAGATGGATGGAGTACTTCCACCAGCTTCTGAATGAAGAAAACCCCATAGAAACTGTACTGCTCACTTTAGAAAAAGTAAGAAGAGCACCAAGAAAAATGAAGTCAGGGAAAGCAGCAGGCTCAGATAAGGTCAATGTACATATGAGCAAGATGTTGGGTGAGTTAGGTTAGAAATGGCTTTAGACAGCAGTCATAGTGGTATGGAGATTAAGGCATATCCAGATGACTTGCGAAAAAGTATTTTAGTGCCAGTGTACAAGAACAAAGGTGACATTCACAAATGTGGGAAGTAGAGCGGTAGCAAGCTCCTGTCACACTGCAACATAGTTCTAGAAAGGGTAACTGATGCAGCACAACTGACCAGACATCTGCAGTGGGACAGATAGCTGAGAAGAAACTAGATATGATGAAAGAGCTAACTGAGCATTCCTAGACTTGGAGAAAGTACACAATAAGGTCTAGAGAAAGCTATGAAACTATTAAAAGTATTAAAAAAGCAAAAACTAAATGCATTCTGAAAAACATCAAAGAACAAAGTCCTTATATCAGCAAACCACTAGAAACAGCTCATGACAGAAGAAGCAAGACAGTTAAGTGCTACAGGAGTTTTTTTTTTCATATTTATAAACAAGCAAAACAGCAAAAAATGAACCAGCAGAGAAGAATCATCAATAACAAGTGCTCAGGCACTACAAGGAAATGACAAGCGCTAGGAGAGGTGAAGAAAAGGTGCAAAGGCAAAAAAACAAAAATAGAATAATGTCACCTGAAAAGTAGATCAGATGACAAACCGTATAAAAAGCTGAACATTTCAGTAAAATCAAACACTTGCTCACAGAAACTGTTACAGTTATTAGCATCATTTGTGGTCATTTTCCCTGATGCAACTGTGACAAGCAGAAAAAGAGCTATGGAGGGGAAACTGACTGGCAGAGCATTAGGGGCAATGGGAAGAAGGCAGCTAGTAACCTGGAAAGGTTTTGGATGCTGGAAGTCTATGATTTCCAACCATCTGGTTAACAAGGGATCCTTGTCATACCAGATACACATACACAAATACAAAACCACACACGCGCAACACACACACACACACACTTTAGACCAGCATGACTTTAAATAGGAGCAAGCTGCAGTGTCATGGAAGACAGTAAAAAAATGTCAAGGATGAACCTTTTAGCTCTAAAACAGGCACTTACAAAATGAGCCTTTGGCTGCCCAGTAACACCCAATCACTCCCTTGTAAAAAGAAAGGAAAACCCAGGAAATAAATTAAACCAAAAATGAAACAAACCAAATGGCAAATAAGAATATTAGAATTTGAAGAGAAAAAAAAATGAAACGAGTGATTACGAAATGAATAACTGAAGAAAACAACCAATAAAATGAATGCGGTGAACTACTGTTGACATTGCTGACTTACATTCCTGCTTCCCAAAATATAATATTCTAGATAATACAATGTTTAAGTGTTTAAACGATCCACAAGCTAAATTGGATAATACACAGTTACACAATCTACATCAATTAATATTTTATATAAGCTCTTTATTGACTTTTCAGATACAAATGACTTTAAATGTATTTAACAGAAAATGTAAGCATAAAGACCTGCAGATTTCACCAGAGCGAGCAATGAAACATCTTAAAGCATTCTGATTTCCTGCAGATCAGAACTCAGTGGATTGTTATAAACAAAAAAGGGACTGGAATAACTTACCTTGTTTCCTCATTTCTTTTAGCTGTTGTTTAAACTGAATAACTCTTTCATTGTTATGAAGCTCTGAATCAGTGTTTTTACTCTGCATGAAATTAAATCTATCCTTCACCAAAGTTTGCAAATCTGGCATTTTCTCGGGTCGTTCCTGAGCTACCTAAAACAAAGCATAAGATTACAGATGATCATTGTATAGGCATTTGAAACTCGTATTCTGTTAAATCTTTTACTAGTTCCAAATGACTCGCATTTAAAGCCAGAATTATTTGGCTAAAGTGATGCTGTATTAAAAAATAAAATGTGTTCACGAGAAGTTTTGACAGAATATGAATTACTGTACACAAATTTCAGCATTTACATAAAATACAACTATTACTGCAATATACAGGAGGCCAAAAAGCCACCAAAACTACTTACAATCTAGGGAATAATAAACTGTTTCAGTGGTGCAAATGAAAAGTACCCATACAAGCAGATGAACGGCACTGAGCAAACTTGTGATGACTTGTCAGCTAAAGGAAGAACACAGCACACTACTATAGCTCTTCTCCATCTCCAGGAAGGTTGGTAGTGCAATGAAAGGGCAAGCATCCAATATTTTACTACCACTCAGTGATTTCTGACTATACTATAGCTACTGTCCTAGTCAAAGAGTCGAAGACATATATGTCCACTGACTGTGTGTGGCAGCATAAAATATGCTGAATGTTTTTGTATTATAAAACAAGAGTGTTTCCTTGAGACTTGCCTAATGCCAACAACAAAAAATACACACTTACACTTTCATGCAAATTTCTTAATATTACCAACATGCCAAACATTAGACAGGTGCTCACTAATTTGGTCCGTTTGCAAGTAGGCCTTCTACCCTGGCAAACTCCTGTCATTTTTCTCTTATATCCTTAACTTGCACATTACTAAATATTCTAGGGGGGACACAGATATTGTCCAGTACATGCCCAACTTAAATGTGAGAGCACGGCATCCAGGTACAAGGAAGTCACAGAGTTACTTTAATTGGCCCTTAGCAGACCCATCATTGAGTATAATGCCCCCTTCCCCATGTACCTGACCAGACATATGCAACAGTTGAACACCTTCAAAGGTTTCTTACAAGGAGAATCCAGGTTATAAATACAGTGTCCTATATGGATTGCCATAAAGTCCTCTCTCTATACTCTTGTCTCCTACATGTTACTGAGAGGTGATCAATGCCTGGCATATGAGGCATCCTTGAATCTAGCTCTAACAGACCTTTTGCACATCTGCAAATCAAGAAGAATCAGGACTTCTAAATCCAAGGATTTAAATTTTGTCTGACATAAGACATGCTGGTGAGACAAATATGTATCTCTGAGGATCTCCATGCGTTGAACAAGGCTCCCTATCCACATGTAGCAGAATCCATCCCTAACTCTGTTTCAGCATAACCTTGACCAATGGATGGGAAATTTGAAATTCACCCTGGGTCTAGCTCCCACATCTTCAATAAACAGAGGCTGACAGTAAAGCCCAAATTAACATAACCCCGTTCATAACCTTTAGAAACTTCCTAACATAATCCCTCCTAACAAACGCCCATGATTCATAAAGACACAATTAGGATGGATTGCACAACTTGGCTTATAAAGACCATGGATGCTGTTAGCCTAATATATACCTAAGTCACAATATCATATTTCAAGTTAAAGAGTGCATCCAGCGACTCTACCACTGAGTCAGCAACAGGAAGAAAAGTATATCCAGATACTGATTCTGCAGATGTCAGAGTAAATAAAAAAAGAAGTTAGTCTTACCATAACGTTCCATCTGTGTTGTCAGTCTTCATTAATCCTTGACTACGGGCTCGGTTTCTAGCCTTAGAACCGGCTCAGCTGTTTATTTCAGCTCACCCCTCCCAAACTCTCGAGCCAGACTTTTATCCATAATGCTCCTCTCAAAGAGTTTGCCTAAATTAGTGGCAGACAAATAGGTTATACGAATAAGAGACCAGATATGTGCCCATAATAAGAAGGCAGTCCTGTAAAAATTTGATCCACTAAGAGTCTTAGGTTGGGGGACGGAGGAGGGGAATGTCAAGGATTAGTGAAGATTGCCAACACAGATGTAACGTTATGGTAAGACATAATTTCTTTATCTGATGTTATCAATCTTCACGTAATCCTTGACTGGAAAAGTCTCACAGAAGAATATTCCTGAGCACCATCGAATCGAATGATGCCTGTCCCCCGGAGACCTGATCAAGTTTGTAATGAGTGATAATATGAGGTGAAGCCCAAGTAGCTGCTGCACAAATGTCATCTAAAGAAGTTCTGGCATGAAAAATTGCAGAAGTTGCCACCACTCTAGTTGAATGAGCTTTGACAGGGCATGAAGGGTGGAGCCCTTTCAATTGACAAATAAATGCAATACAGTCACCAAGCCATTTCACCAAGGTAACCTTTGAAACTGGATTGCCTAAAGAAAGGAAAGAAAAGAGCACAAACAATTGATCATATTTTCGAAAGTCTCTTGTTCTGTGAAGGTAAAAACATAACTGTCTGTGAAAGTCTAAAACGTAGGAAGTACTCTCCCTTGTTAGAAAAAATTGGGAAAAAAAACTGGAAGTTGAAGTGTCTGATTGATATTAGATTCTGAGACTACTTTTGGTAAAAAGGAAGGATTAGTCCTAAGGGAAACCCTGTCCTTGTGAAAAATGATACAGGGTGGTCTGGAGGATAGAGCCTGGAGTTCAGATATCCTTTTAGCAGATGCAATAGCCACTACAAATAAAGTTTTCCATGACATGAACTTTAAGCTGCAGGTAGCTGATGGCTCAAAGGGAGATAAAGTAAGGGACTGAAGAACTAGCGATAGATCCCAAGGAGAAATAGGTTCTTTAAATGGGGGTCTTAACATTAGAACTCCCTTTATAAAAAAGCTTTACAAAGTTTGAGACATCAGGGATGATCCTTCAAACCCTATGTGGGAGTTCCAGATTGCCGCTAGATGAACTTTAATTGTTGAGGTAGAAGAACCAGATTGATAAAAAGTAGCTAAGAAATCCAAAACTTTATGAACAGGAGTCGTATAAGGGTCAAGTTCGTTCATCGGGGCCCAATTTGCAAATTTTTTCCCATTGAAGGTTTGTGATGGGTGACAATGATTTGACAGACAGGAGAGGAGAGGGATGCATGCCTGGCAATCATGGGAGTTGGAGAAGCCAAGCTGTGAGCTTGAGATGATGGAAGTTCGGATGAAAAAAGCTCTCCAGATGGGACAGCAGGTCCAGAACCGGGTCCAGTATCAATGGTTCCCAAAGAAGAGGAGGCCAAAGGAAGGGGAACCAAACTTGTAGAGGCCAGAAAGGGGCAATGAGGATTACTGAGTTCTCCGACCTCTTGGCTTTCTTTAGAAACTGGGATATCAAGGGAATTGGTGGAAAGGCATAGAAGAGACCGGGGAGCAATTGTGGAGAAGAGTGTCTCTGGGTGACTCCCCCGGAGAGGGATTTAGGGCAAAGTAACTGCTGCGCTTGTTTAAGAGGGACATAAAGAGATCACAGCAAGGTTAGCTCCAGTGACTAAAAATCTCTTTCACCACCGCAGGATTTAGAGACCACTCGTGAGGCATGAGGGGATGGTTCTGCCCAGTTTGCCCACTATAACAATGGAGCTTTCTGGAATGTGCATTGCTGTGAAGACATCGCCCACTGCCAGACTCTGAGGGCTTCTCGACATAATGGGTAAGACTTGGTTCCCCCTTGTTTGCTGATCCACCAAACTACCGATATGTTGTCCATTTAAATTGCTACTGTTCCCAGAAGAACTGCATCCTAGAATGCTTGCAACACTAACAGCACTGCCCTCATCTCCAGAACACTGATGTGCAAGTTGGCCTCTAGTTGGGACCACATGCCTTGGACTGTCCTTCTCAGATCATGTTCCCCAACCTATCTGGGAAGCATCCATGGTCACTATGGCTTGGGTTTGCGGAAGAATGAAAGGTTGTCCCAAGAGAATCTGATCGGAATGGAGCCACCATGGAAGATCCTATTTGCATCAACTGGTTATCACTATTAGGTAAGACATTGGCTGATGTGTCAAACACCAGTGGGAAGCAAGTAAGATTCGCATGCGATATCTTGCTAAGTGGACAAGAGTGATTGATACTATCATCAAGCCTAGTGCTTGTAGGACTAATATGGCTAGAATCCTTCTATTTTGGGTAATTTGTCTGACCTGGGACTTGATCCACTGTAGTCTTTCTAGAGGAAGTGAAGCAATTCCTGTAACAGTGTCTAAGCGGGCTCCGATTAATTCTAACTGTTGAGAAGGTTGTAAACCTGACTTTTTGAAATTTATTGTTATGCCTAGAGATGAACAGGGATGCAAAGTGTAATCTCTTGCTGTTCTGACATGTGGTGGCAGTAGTGAGGAGTCAGTTGTCGAGGTATGGAAAAACTTGGTGAGGAGCCAGTTGTCGATGTATGAAAAAGCTCTGAGAAGCCAGTCGTCAAGGTATGGAAAAACTCAAAATCCTTGCAGTCTGAGATGAGCTGCAACCACTACCATGCATTTGGGTGCTGAGGTGAGTCCAAAGAGCAGTGCTCTGAATTAGAAATGACTGGCTCCTAACTGGAAGCACAGGAAACTCCTGGAGCATTTGTCCATTTTTATGTAGTAATATGTGTCCTGGAGGTCTATATAGCACATCCAATCACTGTTTTCCAAGAATGGAAGTATTGACTGTACCGAGACCATCTGGAATTTGGTTTGCTGAACTACCTTGTTGAATTGGCTGAGATCCAAAATGGGTTTCCAGTCCTCTGTTTTTTTTGGGCACTAAAAAGAACCTGGAGTAAAACCTGGATCCTATTTGGTCTGGTCGGACTTTTTGGAGGACTCTTTTGTCGAACAGTTTCTGAATTTCTACAACTGCTTCTTCCCTGTGACTGGGTGGAACATCTGGGAGTCTTTTCTGGGTTTTTGGGGGTAAAGATATTGGGATTTTGTAACCTCTGGATATTATTCCCAGCATCTATTTGTCCGAAGTTATTAATTGCCAGGCAGTCAGGTGCAGAGAAAGTCATCCCCCGCCTGCCTCCAGGGGAGGGCAATCAGGTCTTCCTTCAGGAATTCTGGAAGGAAGTCCCAGAGAAGAAATCCCTAGACCCCTGGTTTTGTGGGCTACTTCTGCCTCTGGGGCGGCGTCTTCCATTACTTCCCCCTCTACCCCGGGGGAAGTCCTTGCCATGCGAATCCTGGAAAGGCCCTTGGGATTTTTTTAAACCATAAACCATAGTCTCCCACTTCTCTGGTTCCCAGAGTAAGACCTCTGAGGAGTAGAGAAACATAGTCTACGGCAGAAAGAGTCTTCCTATCTCTTTCACATCTGGCAAGCATGACTAAGTTTGGGACCAAATAGGGATGATATGTCAAATGGAGCATTGATGAAGGACACTTTAAATGGCTCTGCAAATTCACACAAGCACATCCAGGTGTGCCTTCTAATGGCTATGCCTGAATCCGTCACTCTAGTCATCCCTTCAGGTGCATGGGCAATCAGTCTCATGGACGAGTTAGAAATCACTTCCAGGGTTGCTGTGAGGCAACTTTGTCGTGTACCTGGTCAGCTACTGCTGCTGATAGGGTATCTGAGAGCTCTTTGATCAGATCCCTCTGCAACCCCATAAAATGTGCCATGTAATTTAGGAACCTGAGGGCAAAGGTTGCTGAAGTGTAAACTTGCTTCCCAAACCTATCCATAGTCCTAGATGCCTTCTTAGGAGGAAAGATAGTCAGACTTGCCTCAGCAAGTTCTTTCTTAGTGGCTGCTGCTATCACCATGGTGTCAACGGGCATGCCTTTAGACCAGTGTTACTCATCCTTAGGGGATGAAAGGCTGCAATCAGAACTCGTGGGGATCAGCTCGATGGAGTTGGGCTTCTTCCACACCCACTGAGCAATTCAGTTTAATGAGACTGTCAGTGGGCAGAGAGATCCAAGAAGTAGAGAGTTGTGCCCAAAAAGCCTCCAGGTATACAGACTCTTCAGAAGGCTGGAGGGTAGACCAGCCACCCCTCTGTTTAAGGATTTCCAGGATGTCCCCGAAGAAAACATCATCAGGGGGTGATCTGTGGGGACCTTCCACTTCATGGAAGTCAGTACCTTCAGTGAAAGACTCCTCCAGGGAATCTAAGTGCTTCCTCTTGCACTTTTTCTTCATGGGTACTTCCTAGGGGGATGTTCCAGGGTTCCAGTGAAGTGTCTTAAGAGGAAACCACCAAGGTGGGTCTTTCCTGAAGGATTTTTGCCCTCTGTCCGGGAATGAGACCAATGGAAGCTCCGGTCGAGGGGATGTGGAAATCTGCCTTGACAGGGATGGCACTGACTGTGAGTCCGCAACGGACAAGGCCTTCTCCATGATTCAAAAGGCTTGCACCCCCACCCATAGATGGATGGGAGCCCGGAACCAAAAAAGACTCTTCGGAACCAAGGTCCCACCCGGCACTGAGGAGGCGACCCCCAGAACTGAAGCTTGGGTCGAGCCTACATAGGCCGAAGCACCAAGGGCGATGCACGGCTCCAAAGCTAAAGAAGCCAATCCATGCACCTCAGACTAGACTAAGGATTCTCGACCCTGGGATACCTCCAGTGCCGAAGCGCAGGAGGAAGTGAAGGTGGCCCTTGGTACAGGAGATGAAGTTGTTACCGTAATCGAGACAGTCAATGGCGGGAGGGCCGGTACAGAGGGCTCCAAAGTCTCGACTGGATTTGGAGGAGGAATAAGTGGTATCGTAGCAGGAGTGGTTCTAATGCCAGGTTGGCTAGGAATCAAAGACAGTCTCCTCACCATGATGAGCTGATCCACCAGTCTCATGATGTCGGTCTTGGAGAGACTCTTAGTGGATCAAACAGATGCCATCGATGGAAACCTAGGGGGGTCTGACATCGATGAAGGGGCTGGGAGGTCTATCTTTAAATGGGTCACTAGATGGTGAGTACTTGGATTTTGGTACCAAAATAAATTGAGGTTGCTCCAGTACCAATTTGTCTGTCGGTGCCGAGGATGCCAATGTTGGCTCTGAAGATTTAGATGGTTTGGAGTCATGTCTTGTTTTTGGTGCCATTGAAGTGGTCGGTACCGAAGAGTGTTCTGAAATGCTTGGAACCAAAGAAGGGTGTTTTCTAGATGAAGGAGATGAAGATGAACTGGCTTCTGTTCTCGGCACAGAAAAGGCCTCTTCAAAATCACTCTTCAAAAGCACTTTCAAAATAAGCTTACTTTTATGTTCTGTGAGAATTCTCATAGAAAAGCCATGACATATTGAACAACTCTCCTGTAAATGAACTTTTCCTAAACAATAGGCACATAAGGTATGTGCGTCTGAATTGGGCATTTTGCCCTAACACTTGACACCTGAAGTGTCTTTGGAAGATGCAACTGGCAACTCAGCCTTTTCAGCCAAAATTGTTAGTCACTCACTCACATAGACAGAGGAAAGCTTTTTTTTTTTTATATTTGTTTTGTCGACAGTACGGTTCATCGAACCGTACTTTGTCGAAATTACTTTAGCATAAGTGCATTTTGTCTAAAATGAAGTTTCACTAAAGGAAACAAACAAAAAAAATTCATGCCGTTTGCATACAGCATTAGTTGTACATCAACGTATACTGTTTGTGTACAACTAAGGAAACTTGTTGAGATCGTAGTACAGTGGAGACAAGGGAATATGCGATCTTGGAGTGAGAATATTAAAGTAGGGGGTGTGTGGGGGGCAAAGCCCCCCACAAAGGGGGGGGGTGCAGGGTGGCTTGCCCACCTGCATAATACTGTGTAGTGCATTTGTTTTTTGTTTTTATTTTTTTATTCCGTGAAACTGCATTTTCGATGGAATGCACTTTCGCGGAAGTGAGTTCGACAAAGTAAGGTTCGATGAACCATACTGTAGACAAAACAGCATAGATCTATATTGTACATACATATCTAGAGAGAGGGGGGAAATCTCCAACTATGGTAAGCAGAATACACTAGAAGGGTAAGAAAAGAGTACCAACAATGGTATTTTGACAGAAAAACTACCAGTGGTAGATAGAAAAATGGATAATAAAGGCACTTACACAAGCGGGAAACAGAAAAGATAAGGGGGGGGGGTTCATTAGAAGAAAAAAATAACCTTATAAAAGGAAATATCAACAAAAAAACTTACTGAATATTAAACCAAGGCTCGAGAGTGGTTGAATGTGTTTGACAAAGGAAGCGACAAAAAAGATCTGAGGTACTTTTGAGAGGAGCAATATGGATAAAAGCCTGGCTTGAGAGTTTGAAAGGGGAGAGCTGAAATAAACAGCAGAGTTGGAACAGAGCCCACAGTCAAGACTTGCATGAATACTGACATCAGATGAACTATTTTCTATGTAATGAATCTTTAAATATGCCATGAGAGCAGCTTTAGATGTTGAGGAGTTTAACTTTTTCAGCAGAAAGTTAAGATCTCAGAAAGAAGCAACCTGTTGGCAAAGCTATCTCAGGTGAAACACCTGTGAAGAGATGGATCTATGAGCAGACACACTATACTGACCACAAGACGTTCCTTACAAAGTAGTACTTAGGCCAGAAGCTAGTAACTCACACCAGTACACAAGCACCAGTGGTACAACCCCCAAATACAGCCCTGGTTGTTTTGGTAGACATCAACTAGAAATGCCTTCCAAATAAGCAAATACGATTTTCAAACAGCAGGATTTATTGTCTCCTTAGTACCTGCTGCATGTCTTCAAAACAGAGGTACCTAAAGGGTACAAGAACAGAAGCAGAAAATGTAAGATGTAATAGACTGAGACAAGAAGAACTCCCTGTCTTGTACGTGAGCAGACCCAGATTCTGAGAATCTCTGCTTATTGTCCTTGGGCCAATTCCATAAAAGGGAGCACCAAAAAAGCTTGGGCCAAAAGGGATTCACTGCAAAACATTTTTGAGAGTCCTGAGTAATCAGAAATACCCTCAATACTTGTGGAATAGGTGGAATGCATAAAGCCAGTTCTTTAGTAACCTGCTCCCAGGCTCAATCAACACCACCCAAACAAAAGGGCTTAGTTTCCCTCCTACAAAGGAACATCAGTCTTGCTCTGTCTACTTAATTTTTACAGGAATCCCTCCTATCCAAGTGAAGACGTCCTTGGATAACCAGCTGCCAGGCTCAATCAACAGCACCCAAACAAAAGGGCTTAATTTCCCTCCTACAAAGGAACATCAGTGCATGTAGCTATAATGAATAT
Organism: Protopterus annectens; assembly: GCF_019279795.1. Taxonomy (NCBI): domain Eukaryota; kingdom Metazoa; phylum Chordata; order Ceratodontiformes; family Protopteridae; genus Protopterus; species Protopterus annectens. The sequence goes on along the minus strand of NC_056732.1, from coordinate 91,536,580 downwards.
TGTAGCTAATATATAGTTCTTGTCCAGCATTCTGTCACGGTGTGTGCAAAGGCAGCCTGCCACAGTCTGCTGATCCCCCCCTTCCAGGTTCTTGTCTAGCATTCTGTCACAGTGTGTGCAAAGGCAGCCTGCCACATTCTGCTGATCCCCCCTTCCAGGTTTACATACTACTCCCTGACTGCTTCTATTTACACCTCTTAGATTAATTTGTAAAAGTCATGAAGAACATTTTACTTTTAGGGTACCACCTTCCTTCTTTGCCGCTAGGTGGAAGCATACACCCTGAAAAGACCTGCAAAACACCTTTACGCAGCCCTTCTAAGGATACTCTATTGAATTTTTCTCTTCCCAATCCCCTCACTTGAGATTCCGTGGAATAACCATCACTTTCTTAAGGTTTACTCTGAAGAACTAAAGAATCTTTAACATATTTTTTTTACTATTCAAAACTTACAAAGATATAACCCACTCTCTGGCTTTTCCTGTATTCCAGCTTCAGTTCACTTTTTCTGGGCCATCTCGCCTCTCAGCTCAATATCCCTCCCCCTTCCTCCTCTTCCGTCCCCTCTCCCACTACCTCATCCCCCTCCCCCTAAGGCTAGTTTCCACCCTAAAGTTTTCATTACGGTGGTGCTTTCTGCAGCACCATTTTTAAAATCAGGGCTAAATGCGTCCTCTACCCTCTGAATTGGTCCTGCGGCCGGGCTGTTCGTCTCGCTTCCCAGTAGGTGTAGCACTGTAGCAATGTAACTCTTTTAATGTGAAACTGCTTCCTTTATAATTGTTTCACACTTGCGTTGGAAGATTGTTAAAATTCTCTGTTTTACTAATGTAGCGTAATTTTCATGTGTTGTTAGACTCAATAGTTTACGACTGCTGCTGTTTGTACCATGTGCTTAGAAGTGTCCTTATTTAGTCTCTAGAAGCTGAATATACTGTTAGATTTTTAGTGACTGCTAATATATAGCTTAGAAGTATCCTTATTTAATCACTAGTAGCTGAATATACTGTTTGACCATGTGCTTAGAATTGCCATTTTAGTCACTAGAAGCTGAACATACTGTTAGATTCATAGTGACTGCTAATATATAGCTTAGAAGTATCCTTGTTTAGTCACTAGAAGCTAAATTTACTGTCATTTGCACCATGTGCTTAGAAGTGTCCTTTTAGTCATTAGAAGCTGAATATACTGTTAAATTCTTAGCGACTACTAATATATAGCCTAGAAATGTCCTTATTTAGTCACTAGAAGCTGAATTACTGTTGGAGTCTTAGCGACTGCTAAAATTTAGTATTCCACTACATTTTTCAAGTCCTCCTGACCTCATTGCCTAGCAACTACAATAGCTGGTTTCATAGGCAAAGAAGTGTCCTAATTTTTCACTAGTAAACCCGCATTTAAGCATATATGCTAAATATAACGCTGGAGCCTTAGCGACTGTTAATTTTTAGCGTTGTACAACCTTCTTTAGGTCTTCTTGACCTCCTCACCTAGTGAATGCAATTGGTGTTACCATAAGCCAAAATAAATAAATAAAAAGAATGTCCTTTTCTCCACTGAACAATATAGCTGCATTCAATGCTAGATTCCTAGCAACTGTTGAGTTAGTTAGCCTTATACTACTCTCATGTTTAAAAATGTCCATTACTAACTACTAGAAGCTGCATATAACACATGAATCTGCATATTTACATGGTTCTTTGACAATTGTAGGACTGTATTTGGCATAGCATTTAAGTGAAGTGTGTCAGCTACTAGTGTACTCCTCCTTCGGCTGACAAGGGGATTTGTTTTAACTGTGGAACTACCTAACTGTACTACTGGTCTGCACCCATTTTCTTCTATTTCTATGCTGCACGTCACGTCTCTCCCTCTTCCTACAGTTTTAGCTTTCTTTCTTTCTCTACATCCTCTTCCCACAGTACACACTTTTACTACCCCTCCCACTCTGAACTCTCCTTTTCCTGCCCTATCCTCCTACCTAATCCCATCTCCTATTTCTCCTTAAATACTGATTTTTTTCTTTCTCTCTTTGCAGCTTGCTCCCTCAGGTGCTCCCTCTACTTAATTTTTACAGGAATCCCTCCCATCTAAGTGAAGACGTCCTTGGATAACCTGCTCCCAGGCTCAATCAACACCATCCAAACAAAAGAGCTTAATTTCCCTCCTACAAAGGAACATCAGTGTATGTAGCTATAATGAATATTTTGTAGGCGATATATAATTCTTGTCCAGCATTCTATCACGGTGTGCGTGACAGCAGCCAGTCCTCTGACCCCCCCCCCCTTCCAGTTTTACACTTCTCCGACTGCTGCTGTTTAAATTTCTTAGATTAATTTGTAAAAGTTGTGAAGAACCTTTTACTTTTAGGGTACCACCTTCGTTCTTCGCCACTAGGTGGAAGCATACACCCTGAAAAGACCTGCAAAACACCTTTACACTACCCTTCTAAGTAAACCTATTGAATTTCTCTCTTCCCCTCACTTGAAATTCCGTGGAATAACCATCACTTTCTCAAGGTTTGCTCTGAAGAAAGTACAGTTGTGTACACTTACCATAAATGTAGGTGTTCGAGTGTGTTCACTGCTGCAGTCCAAACCATTGGGTTATCCATGATGTGGCATCTCTCAGTCGGTCCGAATACCAGAGTCAAGGTTTTGTGCGTTGGCTGCTGTCGCTTGCTGGGTGACATCAGGTCATCAGAACTATAAAGGAGAGCAGGCGATGCCATTACCTCAATTTTTCTTGCCTTAACCAACCAAAGAAGTTCAATTTTAACAATTATTAGTAGTCCTGGGGTCAGAAACCCCCACAGAAATATGACTCTCTCTAAGGAAAGAAGATGTCGGGTGAAGGAGGAAGGGAAAGCATGACTGCAGAAGTGAACACACTCTAACATCTAAATTTATGGTAAGTGTACACAACTGTACTATGTTCTTCGTGTTTCACTGCTGCAGTCCTAACCATTGAGAAGATTCCCTAAGCTGAGGAGAAGGGTGCAAGGTTAACAGAAAAGTACAGTTTTGTACCTACCATAAATGTAGATGTCCGATAGGTATGCATCTGCAGTCATAACATATGGGTTGTCCTGCCTCAGGCAGTCCTTCGGTCGGCCGGATTCCAAAGTCTGGGTCTGGCCTCGGCTGATGTCGCACTTTCCCCGACGTCAGACTGTCTGGGGTATAAAAGCATCAGCCGACGCCATTTTCCTCAGTGTTTCTTGCCCCAGATGCCAGGTGCCCTCTAGGAAGGCCAAATTTGGAGGAATGCAGTAAAATTCCAAACATTTTCCAAAAAATATATACATATATATATATATACAAACAAATACATCATAATAGATCCCCCAGCTAGCTAATGGAGGGGTAAGTACCCTAAGAATACCACAGAGGGGAAGGAGGGAGGGTAACCCTGACTGCAGATGCATACCTATCGGACATCTACATTTATGGTAGGTACAAAACTGTACTATGTCCTTCAAGGATGCATCTGCAGTCATAACATATGGGTAGAATACCATAACCAATCTGGGGGAGGAGGTACTAAGAAAAAGATGGTGTAGTTAAGATCCCCTGCAGGACTGCAGTAGCAAAACCCGCTCTGGATCTGGAGTATAAAGGTAAATTGTAATGTTTGGCAAATGTATGCACGGAGCTCCATGTAGCAGCTTCTAAAATGTCCTTGGTAGCCACCCCTCTTAGGAAGGCTGTAGTGGTGGCCGTGGCCCTTGTGAAATGAGGCCTGATGTTTGCAGGAACTGTCTTTCCATGAAAGGAGTAACAAAATCGAACGCAATTTCCGATCCACTTTGAAATTGTCTGTTTGGAAATTGCTTTTCCTTGTACCCCAGCTGCATATGCTACAAGGAGTTGGTCAGTTTTTCTGCTACTTTTAGTTCTGTCCAAGTAGTAGCGTAGTTGTCTGTGTATATCCAGAGTGTGTAGAAGTTTTTCCCCTCTATTCTGTGGATTTGGGAAGAACGTAGGCAAGTGAATAGCTTGGTTCAGGGATACCCTAGATACCACCTTTGGCATAAAAGTAGGATTGGTTCTTAGTGAAACTCTGTCCTGATGAAAGATGAGAAATGGCTGTACTGCCATTAAAGCTTGTAACTCAGATACTCTTCTTGCTGAAGTTATGGCCAGAAGGAATGCAGTTTTCCAAGACAGAAACTGTAGATCCGCCGATGCTGCTGGTTCAAAGGGAGGAAGTGTTAGTTTCTCCAGCACAAAGTTGAGATCCCAAGCAGGTAAAGGGGTTTTCTTGGAGGATTGATGTTTTGATCCCTCTCAGAAATTGCCTGAGGAGAGGGTGCGAGAAGATAGGTGGATCCACATTGTATTCTGCTGAAATTGCTGAGGCATGAATCTTAATGGAAGAATAGGACAGGCCGTTGTGGAACAATTCTGCTAAGTATTCCAGAATATGTGTCATGCTCGCCACTGTCACATCTAAGCCTTTTGTTGTGTTCCAAATGAGAAATCTTTTCCATTTAGCTGAGTATGTCTTCCTTGTGGAAGGCCTGCGAGCTTCCATAATAATGTCCTTTACTCTCTGTGATAAAATATTTTGAGGGAGAGTTAAGGAATTTTCCAGGCAGTTAGCTGCAATGTTTTCAAGTTGGGATGCATGATCTTGAAATTGTTCTGCGTCAGAAGAAGAGGCCATAGGGGGAGAGGCCATGGTTTCGCCTGTGACATGCTCCTCAATAGTGGATACCAGTGCTGCCTTGGCCAGTCTGGAGCTATCAGAATCACTCTTGGCTGTTCTGCCCTGATCTTCAGTAAAACCTTGGACATTAATGGGAGAGGTGGGAAGGCATATACTTTTAGAGCTTTCCAGCTGAAAGAGAGGGAGTCCACCCTCCAAGCTTGTGGGTGGTATGTCCTTGAGCAGAATGTCTTCAGTTGATGGTTGAGGGGGGAGGCGAACAGATCTATCTCTGGCTTTCCCCATGCTTTTGTTATGAGTTGGAAGATGTCTGGGTGCAGCATCCATTCGTGTGCATCCATGGTAGTTCTGCTTAAGCTGTCTGCCAGTGTATTTTCTTTCCCTGGCACGAACTGGGACTGTAGTTGGATACTGAGTTTCAGGCATAGTTCTCATAGATTCATAGTCAGCCTGCATAGAGGGTAGGAGTGTGTGCCTCCCTGCTTGTTTATGTACCACATGACCGTGATGTTGTCTGTTCTTATTAACAGGTGGCCTTGATGGAGGAAAGGTTTGAAGGCCTCGATTGCGTGTATAACTGCTAGCATTTCCTTTTGGTTTATGTGCATGCGCAGCTGTGCTTGAAACCATAGGCATTGGATACATTTGCCCTCCATGTGTGCTCCCCATCCTCGGTCTGAAGCGTCCATGGTGATGGTTTGTTTTGTTTTTGGTTTGTTGAAAGGCAACCCTCTGTTGGACAGGCAGGCTTGAGCCCACCACAGGAATTCCTTTTGAAGGCAAGGAATGATTGGTATCAAAGTTTCCAAACTGTGACTGTGCTGAGACCATACACTCCTTAGGTACCATTGTAATTTTCTTATATGCAGCCTGGCCTGTGGTATCAGAATTATGCAGGATGCCATGTAACCCAGGGCCTGCAGGATTTTCCTTGCAGTTAGCGGAGTTTGTCTTGTCAGATTCATGAAGTAATCCGGGAGTTGTTTTTGTTTTTCTTCTGTGAGAAAGGCCATTTGGGTTGTTGTGTCCAGATCTGCACCTAAAAAAGTTATCCTTTGGGATGGAACAAGTCTTGATTTTTGGATGTTGACTGTGTATCCCAAGGCCTGTAGTAGGTGGATGGCATAGGCCAAGTCCTTTATCAAATTTTTCTTGTTGTCCGCTTGTATTAGGCAGTCATCCAGATATGGGTAGATTTGAATCCCCTGAAGTCTGCAGTGTGCAATTACTGATGCCAGGCATTTCGTGAATACTCTGGGCGCAGTAGATAAGCCAAAGGGCAATGCTGAGAATTGATAATGCTCTGATCCTGCAAGAAATCTGAGGTGTCGTCTGCAACTTGGTCGAATAGGGACATGCAGGTATGCCTCCTTGAGATATAGAGTCACCAGCCAAGACTCCTTGCCCAGCATGGGAAGAAGTTGCTGTAGGGTCAGCATCTTGAATTTTGGCACAATGAGGTAAGTATTCAGTGCGGACAGGTCGAGAATAGGCCTCCATTGATTTTCTTTTCTTGGAACACGGAATAGTCTGGAGTAAAATCCTTGGCCTTGTTCTGAAAGTGGTACCTTTTCTATGGCTTTCATTTGAAGTAAGTTGTTGATCTGCTTTAAAGCCTCTGCCCTCTGATTTGGTGGCAGGTTTGGCATTCCGTTTCTTCTTGGCAAAGTGTGGAAGTGGAACCTGTATCCTTTGTCTATTATTTGCAGTGTCCATGTGTCCCTTGTAATATAATGCCAGTTTTTTGAGAATAAAGCAAGCTTTCCGCCCAAGGGTGCTTTCAATTGAGCCCTGGTAGGCGGAATCAGAGTAAAGTCATTGAGTCTGTCCTGGTGTAGAAGTTGTTGTTGCTGTTGCTGCACTACCTCTCTGGTTGGTAGGCTGCCACTGACGGCCTCTGTAGGAGCCCCTAGATTGCCCTCTACCTCTGGGGTGCCTGTTCCTGCCTCTCTGGGCTCTGTCCGAGTCTGGAAAGGACCAATTCTTAGTAGGCCAGTTTCTGCTGAATCTCGGTGGTTGTACTTGCAGAAAATCCTTAACTGTTTGCACAGATTTTGCCTTTTCTTCAAACTTTTTTAAGACCTCCTGAGCCGAGGAGCCAAATAATTTTTGTTTTTCCATTGGAGCATCCAGGAGTTTAGCTTTAACATGGTCTGGCAAAGATTGTTCCTTCAGCCAGGCATGCCTACGAATAACTGCCCCAGTCATAGCTGACCTACATGAAGCCTCCAGTGCATCATAACCACACTTTAAAAAATGATTACTAACCTGCTGTGAGTTATGTACCAAATCCTGAAGGGATTTACGGTCAAGGGGTTCAGAAGAAGAAAGCTTCTTATTCAGTTCATCTAACAAATACTCTTGGCACTGTATCATATGAAATTGACAATTTAATGCCCTGACAGAAAGAGTTGCAGAAGTATATCCCTTCTTTCCCCATCTTTCTAAAGCTCCAGACTCTCTTTCAGAAGGTAGAGGATTTTTGGCAGTGGCAGCTGCAACCCCTTTATGGCCCTGAGAAATAGTATCTGGGTCTGCGAACCTTATACAGATGAAAATGAGAATCCGGGACCCTGTAGTATCTATCAGGTTTGGCAGGTGCCGGAGGGAGAGTATCAGGGGCTGTACTAACATCATTGTACACATCATCAATTACATTCAAAACAGGAGTTATAGCTAAGGGCCTATGTTGAGGCAAATGCAAGAAGGTCCTTAATCTCTTTCTAGAATCAGAGAATTCCTGACCCTGCAATTGAAAATGCTCTCTCATGGAGTGTAGAGTCTCACCAAAAGAAAACTCTTCAGGAGGGGAGGCCGAAGGGATAGATTCTTCAGCATCAGAATCCTCATAGGGCGAATAAGCCTCCTCCTGGTGATCTGACAACTCAGATCCATCCGTGGACTCATCTGAAGAGTGTGGGTCAGAGGGCTCAGTCCTGGGCCTTTTGTCTGGTGGTGGGTGAGAGGCCCTGTCCGGGTGAGGTTGAGAACCTCTAATTAAAGAAATAAGATCCTCTGCAAGGCTGAGGATCTGAGAACTAGAAGAAGGCCTCTGGGAGGTAGGCTTGGGAGGCAAAGCTTTAGAAAGTTTAGCAGCTTTAGCCCTGGAAAAGGCCTTAATGGACATGGAAGCAGGGGGTCTAGCTGCCCCACGTGCAGGAGTAGATTTGTCCAAAGGTATGGTGTCGGACATTTCCTGGACACTGGTTTCGGTAGGTAGCTCAGTAGCCGACTCAGCTGGGGCCTCCAGGGCTGCAGTGGTCGGTTGAGTGGATTCGGATGAAGGAAGCTCCGAGGACTCTGTTTCGGCCGAAACCGATACACTCGCGGTAGGCCTTACCGTGGTTTCAGCCAAAACCGCGGGCCACGAGTGTCGGTCCTTGTCCTTCCGTTTTTTCATCAAATGCGATGTCGGAGTCTTCGACGGCATTTTATATGCAAAATTAGCCCCAAAAAATTCCTCTGCAAAGTCCGACCGACGTCTAAGAGTTCGTCGGTTGAAGGAAGCACAGGCTGAACAGGCCAAGACGTCGTGGTCTGGGCCTAAGCAAGGGAGGCAGTAGGAGTGGAAATCCTTATGAGGTATTTGTTTCCCACAAGTTAAACAATTATTTACTTTATCTGACATCGGCTGAGGCAAGAAAGAGTCCCCAACGGGGTACTTAGCTTTTTCGAAGTCTTCGTAGCTGAATCACAGGATCTGACTGACCGGCACTTGCGAACTGCTTCTGCTTCGGGCACCGCGCGGCAAGAAAGACGGAGGAAAATGGCGTCGGCTGATGCTTTTATACCCCAGACGCTCTGACGTCGGGGAAAGTGCGACATCAGCCGAGGCCAGACCCAGACTTTGGAATCCGGCCAACCGAAGGGCTGCCTGAGGCAGGACAACCCATATGTTATGACTGCAGATGCATCCTTGAAGGACATCTGAGTGAGCATGCCCTGCAGAATTGCAGAGGCAAACCCAGCCCTAGTGTTTGAGAATAGGTTTGGATGGTAATGTTTGGTGAAGGTGTGGACTGAAGTCCATGTGGCAGCTTCTGGGATGTCCTTTGTGAGTACCCCTCTAAGGAATGCTGTGGAAGTAGAGGTTGCCCTAGTGAAATGGGTTCTGATGACCCTAGCGAGTGGTTTTCCATGCAAAGAGTAGCAAAATTGGAAGCAGTGTGCTATCCATTTGGAAATGGTCTGTTTGGATATTGGTTTCCCCTGTGCCCCATTTTTAAATCTGACCAAGAGCTGGTCAAATTTTCCTGAATGTCTCTGTGCAATCCAGATAAAACCTGAGTTGCCTGTGCACATCCAAAGAATGCAGAATCCTTTCCCCCTTGTTCTGAGGGTTAGGGAAGAAGGTGGGCAGGTGGCTGGCTTGGTTGAGGGTACCATCTGAACCCACCTTTGGCATGAAGGAGGGATTGGTTCTCACGGAGACCCTGTCTGAATGGAAGATAAATGGCTCAATGGCCATTAAGGCTTGAAGCTCTGACACTCTCCTGGCTGAAGTAATAGCCAGGAGAAAGGCAGTCTTCCAAGAGAAGTACTTTAGTTCTGAGGATGCTGTAGGCTCAAAGGGAGGCAGAGTAAGCTTTTCTAAAACATAGTTCAGGTCCCAGGCTGGGCTAGGCTGTCTTCTGGGAAGCCTGATATTAGAGGCTCCTCTAAGGAATCATTTGATAACAGGGTGGGAGAACAATGGCTGTTCTGTATCAAAGTGTGCCGAGATGGCAGAAGCATAGATCTGTATGGAGGAGAGACCCTTATTAAGAAACTCAGCAAGATAATCTAGAATAAGTGAAATGGAGGGCAGATGCGTGTCTGCCCCTCTGGACTGGCTCCAGGAGCAGAATCTTTTCCAGCATAAGATTTTCTGTTGCTGGGCCTTCTGGCTTCTGTGATGATGTCCCCCCCCCCCAGGATAGCAGGTGAGGTATCAGAGGTAGCCGCCAGGGGGGCTGGTGAGATAGGCTGTGCAGCAGTGGGTACCAATGTTGTCTGGGCCAATCTAGGGCAATGAGTATTGCTCTTGGTTTTTCCTCCCTCGGTGAATGGAAGTCTCTTGTTCAGGGCACAGGCATGGGCCCACCAGAGGAAGTCGGATCTTATGCAAGGGATCACAGGCAGGGAGGTAACCATAGGTTGTGAATGTTGACACCATAGGTTCTTTAGGTGCCACTGAATTTTCCTCATGTGTGTAGTCTGGTCAGAGGTACCAGGAGGATGCATGAGGCCATGTACCCTAGAGCTTGTAGGAACTTCCTGGCAGAAAGCTGGGTTTGCGAGGCCAGAGTAGTGAAGTATTTTGGTAGGAAACTTTGTTTTTCTGGGAACAGAAAGGCCATTTGCTGTTCTGTGTCCAGTAAGGCTCCAAGAAACATGATTTTCCTAGTAGATGTCTGTTTTGATTTCCTTTCATTGATAGTGAACCCCTGAGAGGTGAGTAGGGTTTTTTTTATAAATGAGAGGTGCTGCAGGAACAGTTCCTTGCAGTCTGCCTGGATGAGACAGTTGTCCTGCTACGGATAAATCTGTACATAGTTTTGCCTACAAAAGGCAATGGCAGGAGCTAGACATTTGGTGAATACTCTGGGAGGAGTAGATAAGCCAAAGGGTAAAGCACAGAATTGAAAGTGTAGTGATCCTGCTCTGTAGCGCAGGAATTTTCTGCATGATTCCCTTACTGGGATGTGCAGGTAAGCATCCTTTAGGCCTAAGGTGACCATCCAAGCTTTGTTCGGCAGCATTGGTAGAAGCTGTTGTAAGGTAAGCATTTTGAATTTTGGGATTACCACGAAGGTACTGAGAAAGGATAGGTCCAGGATGGGACACCAAGTCCCCTCTTTCCGGGGAACAAGAAATAGTCTGGACTAGAATCCTTTTGCAACTTGTTCTGGAGGTACAGGTTCTACTGCCCCTATGGATATTAGGTTTTGCACTTGTTTTACTGCTTCTGCCCACATGCACAGGTTTGGAGGTAGGTCTAGGTACCCTCTTGGAGGTGGTAGTTTTTGGAAATTGAATTTGTACCCCTGAGCAATGACTTTTAAGACCCATTGATCTTTTATTATAGAGTTCCAATTTTCTCTGCATAGAGATGGCCTTCCTCCTAGCTTTTGGTGTGGTGGAGGCAGTCAGAGATGGGAAAGGTAGTCATTGAGAGTTTTTTTCCATACAGGGTTGCTTCTGAACTCCCTGCTCTAGTGTCTGAGGGGGGCACTGTTTTGTTCTTTGCTGGCCCTAAGTTTTAGTCCTGGTGGGTCTGTCCCTATGGATTTTGCCTTGTGCCTGCCTGTTTGGTGCAGGAAAGGACCAGTGTTTAGAGGGAAAATTTCTGCTGAACCTAGGAGGTTGTACTTGAAGAAAATCTTTAACAGTCTGCATCGATTTTGCTTTGTCTTCCATCTTTTTAAGTACCTCTTCAGTTTTCTGGCCGAATAAGCGGTCTTTGTCAAAAGTTGCATCCATGATTTTAGCTTTGACATGATCAGGGAGAGGTTGTTCCTTCAGCCATGCATTTCTTCTGATAACAGATCCTGTCACTGCTGCCCTGCTAGAAGCGTCTAGGGCATCAAATCCACAGTGCAAGGAGTGCTTTGCTACCAGAGATGAAGAGTGTAGTAATTCTGCTATCTCTTTATTGTTGGGAAAACCTGGAAAAGCAGACATTTTCTGTTTCAAAAGTTCTAAAGTGTGCTGTTTGTATTTTAACATATGGACCTGACAGTTGAGAACCCTTATAGTTAAAGTTGCAGAGGTATATACTTTTTTACCCTATCTGTCCAGGGCCCTGGATTCTTTGTCTGAGGGAGTAGGATTCTTTGCAGAGGTAGCCTTAACTCCCTTAGGTCCCTGAATAATCACCTCTGGATCTGCTATAGGATTTCTGTAGAGGAATTTATGCGAGTCAGGTACCCTGTAGTATGTGTCAGGTTTTCTAGGGGCAAGTGGAAGGGTGTCAGGGCTAAGGCTGTATTCTTGGTTAAACATCATCTACCACCTCCAAGATGGGTGGGATGGCCAGAGGCCTGTGCTGGGGTAGGTCCAGAAACTCTCTTAGTCTTTTCTTGGATTGAGGGAAATCTGTTGATTCCCATTGGAAATGTTCCCTGAGGGTGTGGAGGGTTCCCCAAAAGAAAAGTCCTCCAAACATGATGCAGAAGGAATAAATTCTTCTGCATCTGAGTCTTCACAGGCAGTAAGAGGATTTTCCTCTTCAAAAACAGAGGAGTCAGATCCCTCTGAGTCTAAATCCGATTGGATGTCTGGAGAAGGTTCCCTTCTCCTCTTGGCTGGTGTGACCCGATTACCCCAGATGAAAGTGATAAGATCCTCCACCATTTTCAGCATTCTAGTTTGAGGAGGGGGAGAAGTAGTGGAATGGAGAATTTTTGCGGTTTGCTTTGGAGTAGTTCTAACTCTGGCCAAAAGAGTATCCCTCAGTGCTATCAATGTGTTAGTTGGAAGAGAAGGTGAAGGCTTTGAAGAGAAGTCCAAAGTGCGAACTGTATCCTCAGAAGCCGGTGCCTGCGTAGCGGCTCCAGACCCAACTGAGGCAGAGACAGCTGAAGGCTCGTTAGATGATGCAGTTTTCTGCGGCATACAAAACGCTAAAAAAGGGTTTCAGTAGAGGCCTGTGAAGTAATTGAGATGGGCACATCAGGGGCTGTGAAAGTGCCTCAATGAATTCCGAAGAACTGCCAACCCTTTTAGCAGTGGTGTCGTTGGAAGGCTTGGCCTTATGCGGTCTGTCTCTATCCTTATCTTTACGTTTTTTCAGAAGATATGCGGTTTGTTGACTGACGGACGCCATATCGGTAATCAGAGACAGAAGATGAAAATATCTGGCTACAAACAGGGCTCTACAGTGAATAGTTCTAGCATTAAAGAGGGCACAGAACCAACAGCGTGGTAAAGTCGTGATCTGGACCTAAGCAAGTGACACAGTAAGAATGGAAGTCTCGTTGTGGTATTTGCTTTCCACAGGCGAGACAGTTATTGACTTTTTTTGGACATCAGTTAGTGCAAGAAAAAGGAAGACTCCCCAATGGGGTACTTAGCTTTAGACGTTTTCAGCTGAAGTTTGAAAACTGAAAACAGCCAACCGGCACTGTTGCGAATTGCTTCTGCTATAGGCTCCATAGCAAGAAAGACTGAGGTAATGGCGTCGCCTGCTCTCCTTTACAGCTCGGATGACCTGACGTCACCCAGCAAGCGACAGCAGCTGACGCACAAAATCTTGACTCTGGTATTCAGACCGACTGAGGGCTACCACAGCATGGATAACCCAATGGTTAAGACTGCAGCAGTTTAGCACTAAGAACATGTAAACAATCTTTAACATTTTTTTTTACTACTCAAAAAGTACAGTTGTGTACACTTACCATAAATGTAGATGTTCGAGTGTATTCACGTCATGGAAGAAGCGAAAGCATCCGACGCAGAAATCCCAAGACTCTGGTATTCAGGCTGGCTGAGGGCTACCTGCAGGCAGATGACCCAAATGTGATGACTGCAACAGTGAAACATGAAGGACATCTTACAAAGATATAACCCACTCCCTGGCTTTACCTGTAGTCCAGCTTCAGTTCACCGATTGTTTTTTTCTCGGTCATCTCGCCACTACCCGCTCCGTTCACCCTGCAGGCTCCCTCCCCTACCCTGCCCCCAAATCCCACCCACCCCTATCTCTACTCTTATACATCCTTTCACTCCACTCCCTCATTTCAATCCAATCACAACTTGCCTGAGCCAAACTCTACCCTTCTATTTAAACCTAAACTCTCCATTTGCTCTCCAATTCCCTTCTTACAATGCTATACTCATCTACTCTCACAATTACTCCACTAGCCCTTTTAATCTCTCTCTCCTGTCTAACCTATCTCACACAGTTTCCCAACCCTTATTATACCTCACTTATACACTCCACTGCATCGTACAATCATCAGCACTCCCCCTCTTACTCATCAATCTCAAATGCTGCCACACTACATACCTATTCAAACCTTAACTATTCCTCGCACCTCCCCACTTATACACTCCTCTAAAGTTTCATTCCAAAAAATCTCTACTCCCACATAAACCTTACGACCTTTCACCACCACACTATCTCACTCTACTCCTCCAGCAAATCTCTCTTTCTCTCACTGGTGACATTCACCCAAACCTCGGACCCATCTCTAACCTTAATGTCTCCAAACTCTCCTCACAGCCTACAAAAGCCAAATCCATACATCGCACTACTCTCAATGCTCAAAGCCTTAGAATAAAAATCCCCAGCCTTCATGCATAGCTCACCCATAACTACACCAACATTACTGCCATCTGTGAAACATGGCTTAAACCCTTCATAAAAGATCACAAAATCCTTCCATCAGGTTACCAAATGATTTGCTATAATCTACCCATCCTCCCTTACCATTACCCCCTACACCAATAACATTCCAATCTTTGCCAATGCAGAAATAGCAACAGGTTTATTAAAAATAAACAACCACAAATCAATAGGTATTGCTGCCCTTTATATCCCCTCTGGTGATAGCAAAACTCTTGAGAACATACTATCCTGGTTCTCCTCTAACATAAAAAATGAAACCTATATCCTTGGGGATAACAACATAAACTGGACCTCTATTACCTCGAAGGCCCCTTCCCTCACTATCAATCTATACAAATTCTCCCAACTAATTCATTCACCACAAACCCCAATAAAAATGGTACCACAGGAACCACCAACGATTGGATCCTAACAACACATCTAAAGCTAATCACCAAATCTGGAATAATACCAGATTCCCTAAGTGATCACTTACCTGCCTTCGCCTACTGACTACCATCCCCTCTACAAAAACACCACCACTACATTCAAACCCACAACTTTTCATCCTTCAATCCCTAAACTTTCAAACTTTCTCAGAATGCCTTAAATGCACTGACTGTTCCCCTCTAAAAACTGTACCCCTAGATGATGCAGTCTCCTATTCTAACCAATCATTTCTTACCCTCCTCAACCAACAGCCCCCCCAGAACCAAACTCATCAAAACCAATCCCTGCCCATGGTTATCTAAAGAAACTAAACTTGCCATGCAACAAAGGGACAAAAAATGGAAACCATCAAAAAAGATAAAAACCCAGGCTCCCTCCTAGAATTCAAGCAACTCCGAAACTCCACAAAAAAAGCTAATTAAAGATCACAAAGCCTATCACTCCAAGCTCCAGTCTCTGCACTCAACAACCCCCCAAAAATTCTGGGACTCCATCTTATTAATACTGCACCCTGGTAATAAAGTAAACCGTTGTCCTAATCCCACCCTCTCCGACCTAGACACTGCCTCTCAATTCAACTCATTCTTCATAGATTGCATAGCCAAACTATTCAGTCCCCCTCCTCCCTCCACAACCTTCTCTCCAATCAGCTCTCCCCTTCAAAATCATTCTGCCTTACTCCCATTCCTACAAGCACTATAAAAAGGCTCCTCCTCAAACTCAAGGTCTGTCGCAATGCACCTGCCAATCTTCCTCCTACTTTCCTTAAACTTTCTGCAGACAGCATCGCCTACCCTATATCTCTATACTTATAAATAGATCCTTTCAAGAATCATATGTCCCTTCCTACATCATCCCCCTCCCCAAAGGTGGTAAAAATACAGACAACACCAATTTTAGGCCTATTGCCATCCTTTCCCCTCTGTCTAAAATCCTAGAGAAAACCATCTAAGTACAACTAATGAAGCACCTAACCCAAAATAATCTCCTCTCCCCTTCCCAACACAGCTTCCGCCCTGGCCACTCCACCATGACTGCTCTTCTGTCCTTTCTATAAACCATCAACACTGAATGCAACGCAGGCAAATTTGTATCTACACTATTCCTTGACTTGTCAAAAGCCTTTGACACCATCTCCCACACCCTACTCATATCCAGCTCTGCACTCTACATCTTTCTCTCTCCACCATAACCTGGTTTTCCAGCTACCTGTCCAACCACCAACAAGCTGTCCAATGGAAAACTTCAACCTCCCCTTCCTACCTACAGCCACAGGTGTACCTCAAGGCTCAGTTCTCAGCCCTCTCCTCTTTAACCTGTTTATTAAAAACTTTCACCGCTCCATCCCACAGTCATCTTGTCATTCAATATGCTGATGACTTGACTATCATCTGCTCAGCCTTCTCACTTTCCAAGCTCCTAGCAAAAACCCAACTAGCCTTCTCCAAAACATAATCCTGGATGATCTTCTCCTCTTCCAAAAACTCCAGTATTGATAAAAAACACATTCACCATACACAACCCCCCCCCCCCCATGAAATTGTTCCCACCACCAAGCTTCTCGGCATCACTGATGAACTAAAATTTAACACCCACATCCTCTCTATCAAAAAAAAAACAAACCAAAAGTTAGGTCTCCTTTACAGGCACAACTGCTTCCTTAGCCCCTCTACCCTAGCATCCACTTTCTTGCTCCCCTCCATAATGTATGAAGCCCCTCTTTTCTCAAACCTCCACATCGGCTTACAAACCAAACTGCAATCCTGCCACCACAAAATCTGCAAATTTCCAACCAATTCTAAAAACTCATCCCACCTTGCCACTCCCTCCTCACCTTCAGTTGGCTTGAACTCCCCAACTACTTCAGATACATACAGCTCACCATTGCCCACAAGCTTATCTTCAAACCGGCTAACAGCCCATATCTCTCCATGTCCTTAAAACCCTATATACCAAACTACAAACTCAGATCCACAAACCAAAATCTCCTAATGGTCCACAAACCCACTCATCCTCCTGGCCAGCTACTCCTCTCCTACTCTATAGCCAAAAAATGGCACCCCCCCCCCCACCTTCGCAACCATACCAATTTCATATCCCAGCTACTATCTCATCTATCAGCCAAATGGGAATGTCCTTACCATGCTGCTACATTAACTCCTCTCCTCCTCTCTCTACCTAGCTCCTTACCCCCCCCCCCCCGCCGGGGTCCAATTTTCTCTCTGTCCAATGTAATCTTACTTCAGTAAACATTCTCACGGTACTCTCTCCATGCAAAATGATCCACCTAATCTGCAAATAACCAGTAGCTACTTGTTTATATGCTAACTTACAATGCTCATCTGACCTAAATGACTTTCTGCAATGATCAGTTTTACCTACCTGTAAATATGGGCTACTGACTTTGTATTCAAATGTTAAATCACTAGATCCTGTTACACAATATATTTACACACTTCTGAATTTTTTAAATTGTTTCTGTACAAATCTTTGTTTTTATACTTTGTAACATGTAATTTGTAATAATCTATAACTAGATTATGCTAGAGCTTTTCTCCCCAGGCCTCCACTGAAAACGGGCTCTTGATGGCCCAGTGGACTTCCCCGGTCATGGAACGTAAATAAATAAAATAAAATATTTACATTATCCATTTTGAAAGGAGACTAACAGATCTGTTTGATTTGTTTTCCAAAACTGAAACAATACCTTAAAGACCTACGTATATCAAATATCTTGATCAGGGTCTGTCTTGGTCCTACTTAGTCTGCCACTATGTTTTGCTCTGATGGAAAGCTTGGTACTTGGAGGTTTAAGGAATGCTGAAGAGCTAACTACCAAACTTCTATAGCTTGAATAGTGGTATAGTCTTATATGCCCTTGCTTGTTGAAGTACCATGACACTGTTGTACTGTACCACTATTTAAAGAGATTAGGCTGCGGTGGTGGTGCTGCGGTAGCGTTGTCGCCTCACAGTAAGACGTTGTCCTGTTCAACTCTCAGCTAGAACTTCTTCTGTGTAGAGACATGTGTGAATGGGCGTACCTTTGTTGAAGGTTGTGTGTCAGGGCTGGCAACTCATCACGTAAAAATCTACTGCCAATCATTAGCGGACCGGAGTTCCGCTGTGGCGACCCCTAACCGGGAAAAGTCGAAAGACACAACAACAACAACAACATGTGCTCTGGTCTGTCTGAGCCTTGCTCCTTTACCTTCACTGGAAATGTTTTCCCAAGGAATTCTAAGACATCTTAGGGCAGAGGCTGACTTAGAGGTAGAGGGAAAAATAAAAGGGTACCTGTAAGAGGCTACATAGGAATTTCCCACCTGTCAGTTTCAGGTATAAAGCTCAAGAGAAATAACTAAATTTGTAGTGTAACCCAGACCACAGAAAATCAAAGATCTTATAGAACCAACAAACTTCTCTAGGGAATAAAAAAAAATAACATACGATAAATTTAGATGTTCGAGTGTATACACTGCTGCAGTCATTACATTTGTGTTATCCTGCCGTCAGGCGGTTCCCCAGTTGGCTTGAATTCCAAAGTCTTGGTCCGGCGTCGGTTGCTGTCGCCTCCTTCCTGACGTCATTCCGACAGGGGTATACAAGATGCAGCCGATGCCATTTTCTTCAGTTTTTCTTGACCCAGATGTCAGGTGCCTCTAAATAAGTAGGCAATTCCAATTGCTAATAAAACCTACATAAGAAAAACAAAAAACAGCTTACAGCTACCAGCAAATACTCCCCATAGGAAGTAAGGGTAGAAGACATAGGTACGTACCAGCCAGTAAGAGGGGAAGGAGGGAGGGCAACCTGGACTGCAGCAGTGTATACACTCGAACATCTACATTTATGGTAGGTACAAAACTGTACTATGTTCATCGTGTTACACTGCTGCAGTCATTACACTTGGGTAGAATCCCAAAGCTGAGGAAGGGTGGCTGGTTCTATAAGGCATTAGGAATGGCTATAAGGCCCTGCAGCATTGCAGTGGTGAAGCTAGCTCTGGATTTAGAGTATAGAGGCAGATGGTAATGCTTGGTGAAGGTATGTACAGAACTCCAAGTTGCTGCTTCCAAAATATCCTTGGTAGGTACTCCCCTGAAGTAGGCAGTTGAAGTGGCTATTGCCCTGGTGGAGTGAGATCTAATGCTGCTAGGTACAGGTTTTCCATGGTATGTGTAGCAGAAACATATACAATGTCCTATCCATTTTGAAATGGTCTGTTTTGAAATGGCTATTCCTTGTGCTCCTGCAGCATATGCTACCAATAATTGCTCAAATTTTCTGAAAGCTTTGGTTTTGTCCAAGTAGAAGCGTAACTGCCTGTGAATGTCCAAAGAGTGCAGTAGTCTCTCCCCTTTATTCTGTGGTTTAGGATAAAAAATTGACAGGTGAATAATTTGGTTTAGAGCCACACTGGATACCACCTTTGGCATAAAAGTAGGGTTAGTTCTTACAGACACCCTGTCCTGGTGAAAAATGAGGAAAGATTCCACTGCCATTAGTGCCTGTAATTCTGAAACTCTTCGTGCTGATGTTATTTGCCAGGAGCAGAGCAGTTTTCCAAGAGATGTATTTTAATTCTGCTGTGTTGGCTGGCTCAAAAGGAGGTAAAGTTAGCTTCTCCAAAACAAAGTTGAGGTCCCAAGTTGGAGTAGGTGCTCTACGGGGCGGTCTTATGTTTTTAGCCCCTCTGAGGTACTGCTTTAACAGAGGATTAGAGAAAATTGGTGGATCCGTGTTGTAATGAGCAGAGATGGCAGAGGTGTGGATCTTGATGGATGAGAAGGAGAGTCCTTTGTCCAGCATCTCAGTTAAGTATTGTAGTATCTGAGGAATGTTTGGGACAAGAGGGTCAAGGCTGTGAGCTTGGTTCCAGGCACAGAATCTCTTCCATTTATCCGAATAGGCTTTCCTAGTACTAGGCCTTCTGGCCTCCAGAATGACATCCATAACAGCTTTGGAGAGGAGGCATTGCTTGCTTGACTAAGGAATCTTCCATGCAGCTAGGTTTAAGGTCTTTAGCTGGCTGTGTAGTATTCGTTTGTTGTGCTGAGTCAGCAGATGTGGGATTTGAGGCAAAATCCAGGGTGGTTCTTGTGCTAAGCTCCTTAAGATTGGGTACCAGTGCTGGCGTGGCCAGTCTGGCGCAATCATGATCATCTTTGGCTCTTTCTGCCTGGCTTTTATGAGTACCTTTGGCAGGAGAGGTAGTGGTGGGAAAGTATATACTTGTAGGTTCTCCCAGCTGAATGAGAGGGCATCCACTTTCCATGCTTGTGGATGGTAACTCCTTGTGCAGAATTTCTGTAGCTGGCAGTTTATTGGGGATGCAAATAGATCTATGTCCGGGCTCCACCATTTCTGTGTTATCATTCTGAATATTTGTGGATTCAACTCCCATTCGTGGGGATCCATGATGTTTCTGCTTAAGTCGTCTGCCAGTGTGTTTTTCTCTCCTGGCAGGAATTGTGCTTGCAGATGAACTTGAAGGTTTATAGCTGTGTTCCACAAGGTCATAGCTTGTCTGCATAGGGGGTAGGAGTGAGTGCCCCCTTGCTTGTTTATGTACCACATAACTGTGGTGTTGTCTGTCTTTAGTAGTAGTTGTCCTGGATGCAGCAGGTCCTTGAAAGCTATAAGCGCATTTTGTACACCTGGCATCTCTTTTTGATTGATGTGAAGATGCCTTTGTTCTGCGGGCCACGTGCCCTGAATACATTTGCCTGCCATGTGTGCTCCCCAGGTGTAATCTGATGCATCTGTTGTCAGTGTTTGCCTGGCTGTGGGTTGTGTAAAAGGCTATCCCTTGTTGAGGTGACAGGCTTGAGCCCACCACTGAAACTCCTGTTGAAGGCAAGGGATTAGTGGTATAACTGTTTCCAAACTTTGACAGTGTTGAGACCATACATTCTTTAGGTACCATTGTAGTTTCCTCATATGCAGTCTGGCATATGGAATTAGTAGTATGCAGGATGCCATGTAACCCAAGGCCTGCAGAATTTTTCTTGCAGGGAGCTGGGTCTTTGTTGCCATCAATTGAAAGTACTGAGTCAGTTGTCCTTGTTTGTCTGTCGTGAGATAAGTCATCTGGGCCGTTGTGTTCAAGCTGGCACCCAGGAATATAATCTCTTGTGAGGGCACTAGTTTTGATTTCTTTTCGTTTACTGTGTACCCCAGGCAACTTAATAACTTTTTTACAAACGCCATATGCTTTAGAAGAATGTCCTTGCTCTCTGCTTGAATTAGGCAGTCGTCCAGGTACGGATAAATTTGAATTCCTTTTTGTCTGCAAAATGCAATTACTGGTGCCAGGCACTTTGTGAAGACCCTGGGCGCAATAGATAAGCCAAAGGGCAGTGCAGAGAATTGGTAGTGCATTGTATCAGGTATGAATCTGAGGTATCTTCTGCAGTTTTTTTCTGATAGGGACATGCAGGTATGCCTCTTTGAGGTCCAAAGTCACGAGCCAAGGTTTCTTGCCCAGCATGGCAAGAAGCTGCTGTAATGTCAACATTTTGAATTTCGGAACATCCAGGTAAGTGTTTAGAGATGAAAAATCCAGAATGGGCCTCCAGGTTTTGTCCTTTCTGGGTGCCAGAAAGAGTCTTGAGTAAAATCCTTGTCCTTGCTCTTGTGATGGTACCTTTTGAATAGCTCTCATATCCAGGAGTGCTGTAATTTGTTTTTGAGCCTCTGCCCATTGATTTGGTGGCAAATTTGGCATTCCTTTTAACCTTGGCAGAGTGTGAAAGTGGAACCTGTAACCTTGAAATACAATGTTGAGGACCCATTTGTCTTTGGTGATCATTTGCCAATTGTGGTAGAAGAGTGCCAGTTTTTCCTCCCAAGGGGGCTGCCAAGAAGGATTTGTTTGGCAGCTGTAGTGGGAAGTCATTGGAGCTGCTTTTTATATGGTTGGGGCCTGTCTTCCCCTTCTTTCTGGCCTGATGCAACCCTTTGTCGAGGCCTGTAAGGACCTTGTGTTTGACCTCTTCCTCTCGGACGTCTGTATCATCCCCTTTGAGGTCTGTCTGTAATTGGAAAGGACCAATTCTTAGTTGGCCAGTTTCTGCTAAATCTAGGAGGCTGAACCTGTAAGAAATCCTTCACCGTTTGCATAGATTTTGCCTTATCCTCCATTTTCTTTAATACCTCTTCTGCCTTAATTCCAAATAACAAATCCTGCTGCAAAGGTGCATCCAATAATTTTGCTTTAACATGATCTGGTAACGTATGTTCTTTTAACCAAGCATGTCTTCTAATGACAGAGCCTGTAACTGCTGCTCTGCAGGAGGCCTCTAGAGAATCAAAACCACATTGCAAAGTATGCTTTCCCACTTGTTCAGCTGCATGCAATAAATCCTGCATTTCTTTAAAATTAGGAGGATCTGATTCTGGAAGCATTTTTTTGTTTTAACTGAGACAGTAAAACTTGCTGATATTTTAGCATGTGAAACTGGCAATTTAAGGCTCTCATTGCTAAAGTTGCAGACGTATATACTTTCTTTCCCCATCTGTCTAATGCTCTGGAATCTCTGTCAGAGGGAACTGGATTCTTGGCTGATGAGGCCTTAACTCCTTTGGGTCCCCGAGAAATAGTTTCAGGGTCAGCTACAGGGCTTTTATACAGAAATTTATGAGAGTCAGGGACTCTGTTGTATCTGTCAGGTTTAACAGGAGCTGGAGGTAAGGAATCAGGATTTAAGCTGGATTCAGTATACACATCATCCACAATATCTAACACTGGCGGAATAGCAAGGGGTCTGTGTTGAGGTAATAAAAGGGGTCTGTGTTGAGGTAATAAAAGGAAGTCTCTGAGCCTTTTCTTGGATTCTGAGTAATCCTGGCCTTCCCAGTGGAAATGCTCCCTCATAGTATGTAGGGTTTCCCCAAAGGAGTAGTCCTCAGGCGGTGAGGCTGATGGAATTGATTCCTCAGCATCAGAATCCTCATAAGGGGGTAAAGAGTATCCTAGGTCTGAGGATGAATCAGAAGAGGTGGACACCTGGTCGGATGAGTCATAGTCTGCACCCTGTCTAGGCCTTTTATCAGGAGGGGGATGGGACCCCCTGATCTGAGTGATTAGGTCTTCGGCCATTTTGAGCATTTGTTTCTTAAGCATGGAGGCCTGTCCTGGAGAATGCTGCATTTGTTTTTTTGACTTTAAAAGAGGCTTAAACTTAGCTGAGGGTTTAATGCTTAACTGAGTAGGTCTGAAGACACCCTCTGTAGCTGTGGGTTGCTCAGCTATTGCGGATCCCTCTGAAAGGTTAGTCTCAGTAGGCTGAAGAACTTGTGCATCCGGAGGCCCAGCCATCTCCACGTGGTAGTCAGAGGTGGCTTGTGGTTCTACAGAAGCGGTCAGGGGCTGCGAAGGCGTCTCGCTGAAAACTGGAAAACCAGTGACTGGTCTAGAAGAGGCTTCGTCGTCAGTTTTGGGCCTCGGATGACTATCCTTGTCTTTGCGCTTTTTGTGCATTCCGGTCGTCGGAAGTTCCGACAGCATGGTATAATTGAATTTTCTACCAAAATAATGTCGGGCAAAATCAAACAGACGTTTAATAGTGCGCTTGTTAAACCTAGCACAAAACCGACAACCAGTGGTGTCGTGGTCAGGGCCTAGGCATGGGATACAATAGGAATGGAAATCCTTATGAGGTATTTGCTTCCCACAAGAAATACAGTTATTAACTTTTACTGACATCGGTCTGAGGCAAGAAAAAGTTTCCACAATGGGGTACTTAGCTTTGTAGAAGACTTTGGATCTGGATTCGGAATGAAAATTTCAGGAGACGGCAGACCGCCACTTGCGAACTGCTTTTGCTTCAGGCACCGCACGGCAAGAAAGACTGAAGAAAATGGCGTTGGCTGCATCTTGTATACCTCTGTCGCACTGACGTCAGGGAGGAGGCGACAGCAACCGACGCCGAACCAAGACTTTGGAACTCAGGCCGACTGGGGAACCGCCTGACGGCAGGATAACCCAAGTGTAATGACTGCAGCAGTGTAACACGATGAACATTATAGGAACATCCCCAAAGAGCGATACAGATGAAATTTTACAACTGGACATCAAGAAAGATCTTTTACAGTGTCCAACACATTTCAGAGTACATGTGTTCTTAAAATTGGCACGGGTTAAATGCCTACTAGGCAAAGCAGAAGAACCAACAAAAAAATTCGGTCTAGCTTAAAAGGTGGGGAGGAATTCCTCTAAAAGGAGTTTTTTCTAAGTATTGCCAGCTATCATCCACATAAATTGCTTTAAACACCTGTTAGACTTGGACAAACAGGTACAAAGTGAAATTAACAGAGATGGATTGTGGGACATGTTTAAGATATAAAGATCGGAGATAAAGCTTAAAAATGAAGGCATGAAAGCCTAGACATCCTGAAGCTATAACTCTCCCTAAAATGGAAAGATTCCAGCTTGCTTATTTTGCTAACACCTATAGTTGATTCTTAGGCATGTGGGGTATAGGTTTTGTACACAGGAATGTCTATTTAAATAGAATAGAAGCAAGGGGGCTATACACTGTTTCCATATAATTATAACAAACTACTGGCTATTAGATGCATGTAAATCTGTCTATAAATCTTTCTGTTTAAGTGCAAGGGTAAGGACTGGAAGGTAAACATCCATTACCTACAGTATATGTTCCAAGGAAACTGTAGACTGTAAATTAAATACATCTCTAATGGTGGATGAGCAGTATTTCCTTGGTATTGGAGACCTGGTAAAAAGAATCTAAGAGGTAGCATCACTGCCTCTTTTTAAATCATATTCATCTGAATAAATTTTAATAGGCATTGTCTATGACTGACAAAGAGAAACGCAAGTCCCTACAAAAGGACTCTTCCCCAGGCTCATCCAATAGCATCTCCAAGAAATTCCATCTCAGTAAAGACGGTTCTCCCATGTCCTGACTCAGAAAATGGAAACAGCCAGAGAGGATATAACTTACCACACGTGTAGGGTGTCAGGTAAGACTACACCAGAAGAAACCAGAAAGGTAAATGAATAGTCTGAGGAATAAACAATACACACCACAAAGTGACCCACTCTCAGAGGAGGCATCAACTAAACCCTTGGGACAGTAAAAGCTTCCAGGTGAATTGTTTTCTTTCTAAGAAATACAGAATTCAGACCAACAGGAGCAGAGTAAAAAAAAAAGTACAGTTTCGTACCTACCATAAATGTAGATGTTCGAGTGTCTTCACTGCTGCAGTCATTACACTTGGGTTATCCTGCCATCAGGCGGTCCCGCAGTCTGCCAGAGTTCCACAGTCTTGGTCCTTCGTCGGTTGCTGTCACTTCTTCCCTGACGTCAGTGTGCCAGGGGTATACAAGATGCAGCAGACGCCATTTTCTTCAGTTTTTCTTGCCCCAGATGTCAGGTGCCCCCAAACAGGTAGGCAATACATATTGCTAATAAAACATAAAACAAGGTAAAACAAAACCTTCAGTTACCAGCAAATACACCACATAGGTAGTATAGGATAGAAAGGTATAGATTAGTCCCAGCTAAGAAAGATGGGATGGCGGGTGGGTAACCAGGACTGCAGCAGTGAAGGCACACGAACATCTACATTTATGGTAGGTACAAAACTGTACTATGTTCATAATGTTTCACTGCTGCAGTCATTACACTTGGGTTGAATCCCAAAGCTGAGTTAGGGTGGATGGTTGTATAGAGGATTTGGGGTGGCTAAGAGGCCCTGCAGCACTGCAGTGGCAAAGCCAGCTCTGGATCTAGAATAAAGAGGCAAGTGATAATGCTTGGTAAAGGTATGCACTTAACTCCAAGTTGCAGCTTCCAAGATATCTTTGGTAGGTACTCCTCTAAGGTAGGCAGTTGAAGTGGCCGTTGCCCTGGTGGAATGTGGCCTAATATTACTAGGTACAGGTTTCCCATGCTGTGTGTAGCAGAACCGGATACAGTGTCCTACCCACTTTGAAATGGTCTGCTTTGAAATAGCCTTACCCTGTGATCCTGCAGCATATGCTACAAACAATTGCTCAGTTTTTCTGAAAGCTTTTGTTTTGTCCAAGTAGAAACGTAATTGCCTGTGTATGTCCAAGGAATGCAGAAGTCTCTCCCCTTTATTCTGGGGATTTGGATAAAATGTTGGCAAGTGAATAGTTTGGTTAAGAGCCACACTGGATACCACCTTAGGCATGAATGAAGGGTTTGTTCATAAAGAAACCCTGTGTTGGTGAAAAATGATGAAAAGCTCCACAGCCATTAGTGCCTGTAACTCTGAGACTCTTCGTGCTGAGGTTATTGCCAGAAGCAGAGCAGTTTTCCATGATACATATTTTAACTCTGCTGAATTGGCTGGCTCAAAAGGAGGTAAGGTCAGTTTTTCCAAGACAAAATTGAGGTCCCAAGTTATTGTTGGTGCTCTCGGGGCGGTCTTATGTTTTTAGCCCCTCTGAGGAACTGTTTTAGCAATGGATGAGAGAAAATAGGAGGATCTGTGTTGTAATGAGCCGAGATGGCAGAGGAGTGGATCTTAACAGATGAAAAAGATAGTCCTTTGTCCAGCATCTCAGTTAAGTATTGTAATAGCTGAGGAATATTTGGGACAAGAGGGTGAAGCTTTGAGCCTGGTTCCAGGCACAGAATCTCTTCCATTTTTCTGAATAAGATTTCCTGGTGCTAGGCCTCCTGGCCTCCAAAAAGACATCCATAACAGTTTTAGAGAGAGGTGTTGTCTGCTTGACTAATGAATCTGCCATGCAGCCAGGTTTAAGGTTTTGAGCTGACTGTGTAGGATCTAAATGTTTTGTTGAGTCAGAAGGTGCGGAGTTTGAGGTAAAATCCATGATGGGCCTTGAGCTAAGTTCTTTAAGATTGGGTACCAGTGCTGGCGTGGCCAGTCTGGGGCAATCAGAATCATCTGTGGTTTTTCTTGTCTGACTTTTAGGAGTACCTTTGAAAGGAGAGGCAGTGGTGGGAAGGCATAAACTTTTAGGCTTTTCCAGCTGAACGAGAGAGCATCCACCTTCCATGCTTGTGTGTGATAAGTCCTTGTGCAGAATTTTTGTAGTTGGCAATTCTTTGGGGAGGCAAAGAGATCTATTTCTGGGCACCCCCATTTCTGAGTTATCATACTGAATACTTGTGGATTTAATTTCCACTCGTGAGGATCCATGATGTTTCTGCTTAAGTCGTCTGCCAGAGTGTTTTTCTTTCCTGGCAGAAATTGTGCTTGTAGATGAATTTGATAGGCTAGAGCTGTGTCCCACAAGGTCATGACTCTGCATAGGGGATAAGAATGAGTGCCCCCTTGCTTGTTTATGTACCACATAACTGTGGTGTTGTCTGTCTTTAAGAAGGTCCTTGAAAGCTGTTAGGGCATTTTGTACAGCCAACATCTCTTTTTGATTGATGTGAAGATGCATTTGGTCTGTGGTCCACTTGCCCTGAATACATTTTCCTGCCATGTGTGCTCCCCAGGCGTAATCCGAAGCATCTGTCGTTAGTGTCTGCCTGGCTGTGGGTAGAGTGAAAGGCTGTCCCTTGTTGAGGTGACATGCCTGTAACCACCATCGAAAAGTACAGTTTTGTACCTACTATAAATGTAGATGTTCGAGTGTTCACACTGCTGCAGTCATCACTGTTGGGTTATCCTGCCGTCAGGCGGTCCCGCAGTCGGCCCGTGTTCCAAAGTCTTGGTCTGGCGTCGGTTGCTGTCGCTTCTTTCCTGACGTCAGTGTGCCAGGGGTATACAAGATGCATCCAACGCTATTTTCTTCAGTTTTTCTTACCCCAGATGTCAGGTGCCCCCAATAGGTAGGCACTACATATTTCTATATAAAAATATACATATAAAAAAATAAAACAAAACCTTCAGTCACAAGCAAATACACCACAGAGGTTGTATAAGACAGAAAGGAATAGATTAGTTCAGCTAGTTCAGAGGGGATGGAGGGAGGGTAACCTGGACTGCAGCAGTGTGAACACTCGAACATCTACATTTATGGTAGGTACAAAACTGTACTATGTTCATAGTGTTACACTGCTGCAGTCATCACTGTTGGGTTGAATCTCAAAGCTAAGGCTGGGTGGTGGAACTAAACAGGGTTTGGAGAGGCTAGTAGGCCCTGCAGAACTGCAGTGGCAAAGCCAGCTCTGGTTTTAGAGTATAGAGGTAAGTGATGGTGCTTGGTGTAGGTGTGCACTGAACAAGTGGCAGCCTACAAAATATCCTTGGTTGGTACCCCTCTGAGGAAGGCTGTTGATGTTGCTGTAGCCCTGGTGGAATGGGGCCTGATGTTACCAGGCACAGATTTCCCATGGTGTGTGTAGCAGAAACAGATACAATGTCCTATCCATTTTGAAATGGTCTGTTTTGAGATACCTTCTCCTTGAGATCCTGCAGCATAGGATAATAAAGAGCTGGTCAGATTTTCTGAAAGCCTTAGTTTTATCCAAGTAGTAACGTAATTGCCTGCGAATGTCGAAAGAGTGTAGGAGCCTTTCCCCTTTGTTCTTGGGGTTTGGATAAAAGGTGGGCAAATGAATAGTTTGGTTTAGGGCCACACTGGATACCACCTTTAGCATAAAGGAAGGGTTAGTTCGTAAAGAGACTGTCTTGATGAAAAATGATGAAAGGCTCCACTGCCATTAGGGCCTGTAGTTCTGAGACTCTTCGTGCTGAAGTTATTGCTAGCAGCAGGGCAGTTTTCCATGACAGAAACTGTAGATCAGCAGTGAAAGCTGGTTCAAAGGGTGGAAGTGTTAGCTTTTCCAGAACAAAGTTGAGATCCCAAGTTGGTGTTGGTGCTCTCCGGGGCGGTCTTATATTCTTAGCCCCTCTGAGGAACTGTCTTAGTAATGGATGTGAAAATACAGGAGGATCCGTGTTGTATTGAGCTGAAATAGCTGAGGCGTGGATCTTAATAGATGAGAAGGAAAGGCCTTTGTGCACCATCTCAGTTAAATATTGAAGAATCTGAGGAATATTTGGGACAAGGGGATTTTGGCCTTTAGCCTGGTTCCAGGCGCAGAATCTTTTCCATTTGTCTGAATAGACTTTCCTGGTGCTAGGCCTTCTGGCTTCCAGAATGACGTCCATCACAACTTTAGAGAGAAGTGCTGACTGGTTATTTAGGCAATTTGCCATGCAGCTAGATTTAAAGTCTTGAGCTGGCTGTGTAGAATCAGATTGTTTTGCTGAGTGAGCAGATGAGGAATTGTAGGCAAAATCCATTGAGCCATGTTCCTTAGTATTGGATACCAGTGTTGGTGTGGCCAGTCTGGAGCGATGAGTATCATTTGTGGCCTCTCTAATCTGGCTTTCAGCAGCACCTGTGCCAGAAGAGGCAGTGGAGGAAAGGCATACACTGTCAATGTTTTCCAACTGAATGAGAGGGCATCCACTTTCCAAGTTAGTGTGTGGTATGTCCTTGTGCAGAATTTCTGTAGTTGGTAATTTTGGGGGGAAGCAAACAGATCTATGTCTGGGCTCCTCCATTTTTGAGTTATCATTGCGGATACTTTTGGATCTAGTTTCCACTCGTGAGGATTTGTGATGTTTCTGCTTAGATCGTCTGCCAGTGTGTTTTTCTTTCCTGGCAGGAATTGTGCTTGTAGTTGAACTTGGTAGGTCAGTGCTGTGTTCCACAAGGTCATTGCTTGTCTGCATAGGGGGTAGGAGTGTGTGCCCCCTTGCTTGTTTATGTACCACATCACTATGGTGTTGTCCGTCTTTATTAGGAGTTGTCCTGGATGTAGGAGGTCCTTGAAAGCTGTTGGGGCATTTTGTACAGCTAGCATCTCTTTTTGATTGATATGTAGATGCCTTTGGTTTGCAGGCCATTTGCCCTGAATACACTGTCCTGCCATATGTGCTCCCCAGGCATAATCCGATGCATCTGTTGTTATAGTCTGCCTGGTTGTGGGTAAGGTGAAAGGCTGACCCTTGCTGAGGTGACATGGCTGAGCCCACCATAGAAACTCCTGTTGAAGGCAGAAAATGAGTGGAATTATTGGTTCCAAGCTGTGGCTGTATTGAGACCATACGCTTTTCAGATACCATTGTAATTTCCTCATATGCAGTTTTGCAAATGGTATTAGTAGTATGCAAGATGCCATGAATCCCAAGGCCTGCAGAATTTTTCTTGCAAGGAGTTGGGTCTTTGTTGCCATCATTTTGAAGTATTGAGTCAGATGTCTTTGCTTGTCTGGCGTGAGGTAAGCCATCTGGGCCGTTGTGTTTAAGCTGGCACCCAGGAATATTATGTCTTGTGAGGGCACTAGTTTTGACTTCTTTTAGTTTACTGTGTACCCTAGGCAACTTAGGTTTTTGACAAACGCCAGATGCTTTAATAGAATGTCCTTGCTTTCTGCTTGAATAAGGCAGTCGTCCAGGTATGGATATATTTGGATCCCCCTTTGTCTGCAGTATGCAATTACTGGTACCAGGCATTTTGGGAAGACCCAGGGCACAGTAGATAAGCCAAAGGGCAGTGCAGAGAATTGGTAATGGGTTGAACCTGCAATAAAACGGAGGTATCTTCTGCAATTTTGTATGATAGGGACATGCAGGTATGCCTCCTTGAGGTCCAACGTTACTAGCCAAGCCTTCTTGCCCAGCATGGGAAGAAGTTGCTGTAGTGTTAGCATCTTGAATTTGGGTACTTCCAGGTATGTGTTTAGAACTGAGAGGTCCAGAATGGGTCTCCAGGCTTTGTCCTTTTGGGAAACCAGAAACAGTCTTGAGTAAAATCCTTGTCCTTGCTGCTGTGTAGGAACCTGTTGAATGGCTCTCATGTCCATGAGAGCTGAAATTTGCTTTTGAGCCTCTGCCCATTGATTTGGTGGCAGGTTTGGCATTCCTTTTATCCTTGGTAAAGTGTGAAAGTGGAATCTGTAGCCTTGAGATACAATATTTAGGACCCATTTGTCTTTTGTGATGATGTGCCAGTTGTCTGCAAAAAGAGCTAGATTTCCCCCAAGGGAGCTGCCAAGAGGGTTTTGCTTGGCAGTCTGGGGGGTAAGTCATTGTGTGTGTCTTCTGGAAGTTTGAGACCTGTCTTCTCCTTTTTGGGTTGTGGCACTCCATTGTCGAGACTGGTAAGAGCCTTGTGGCTGGCCTCTGCCTCTTGGGCGTCTGTATCTGCCCCTCTGTGGTCTGGCAGAAGCTGGAAAGGACCAGTTTTTGGTTGGCCAATTTCTGCTGAAATGAGGAGGTTGAACCTGTAAAAAATCCTTGACCGTCTGCATAGATTTTGCCTTATCCTCCATTTTCTTTAAAACTTCTTCTGCTTTTACACCAAATAAAACATCCTGCTGTAAGGGTGCATCCAATAACTTTGCTTTAACATGATCAGGCAAAATTTGTTGTTTTAACCAAGCATGCCTATGTATGACAGACCCTGTCACTGCTGCTCTACAAGAAGCTTCCAGTGAATCAAATCCACATTGCAAAATATGTTTTCCCACTTGTTCAGCTGAATGTAACAAATCTTGCATTTCCTTGTAATCTGGTTGGTCTGTATGTGCGAGCATTTTTTGTTTTAATTGAGTCATCAGATATTGTTGATATTTCAGCATGTGAAACTGACAATTTAAGGCCCTCATAGCTAGAGTAGCTGAGGTATAAACTTTCTTTCCCCATCTGTCTAGTGCTCTAGAATCCCTTTCAGAGGGCACTGGATTTTTAGCAGTAGAGGCTTTAACCCCTTTGGGACCCTGGGAAATGGTTTCTGGGTCAGCAACAGGGCTTTTATACAGGAATTTGTGAGAGTCAGGGACTCTGTAGTATCTGTCTGGTTTGGCTGGTGCAGGAGGTAGTGAATCTGGGTTAAGGCTAGATTCTGAATAAACATCATCCACAATGTCTAACACAGGTGGAATTGCAAGTGGTCTGTGCTGGGGTAGTAAAAGGAACTCTTGGAGCCTTTTCTTAGAATCAGAGTAATCCTTGCCTTCCCAGTGGAAATGTTCCCTCATAGTATGTAAGGTTTCCCCAAAAGAGAAGTCTTCTGGGGGAGATGCAGAAGGGACAGACTCTTCAGCATCAGAATCTTCATAAGGGGGAAAGGGATATTCCTGTTCCTCAGAAGAGTCTGAGGAAATTGAAACCTGGTCAGAGGAAGCGTAGTCCTCCTCCTGCCTTGGCCTTTTATCAGGAGGGAGATGGGAACCCCCTGATTAGGGTAATTAAGTCTTCAGCCATCTTAAGCATCTGTTTCCTAGGCATGGGGCCTTGGGCTGGAGACTGATGTGCAGTCTTCTTTGTTTTTAAAGGAGTTTTCAGTTTTGCATAGGATTTAATAGTGAGTGTATTCGGTCTGAAGACACCTTCAGCAACTGAAGGCGTTTCAACTGCACCGGAATCTCCTTCAGGAATGGAGTCGGAAGGGCCTAAAGGTAAAGGTTGTGGAGGTCTAGTAATCTCCGCTTGTGAATCGGATGTCGCCTGGGGTTCCAAATCAGCGGTCGTCAGGGGCTGCTTAGGCGCCTCACTGAAAACTAGAGAAAGTACAGTTGTGTACACTTACCATAAATGTAGATGTTCGAGTGTCTTCACTGTTGCAGTCATGACTGTAGGGTTCTCCCCTGCCGGCAGGCAGTCTTCGGTCGGCCAGAATCCCAAAGTCTGGGTCCGGGTCGGCTGTTCAGCCATGCTCACTGACGTCAGAGCGCCAGGAGTACAAAGCTGACAGCAGACGCCATGTTCTCCAGTTTTTCTTGCCACAGATGTCAGGTGCTCCAAAATGAGTAAGATCCCATACCCTTTGCAAATACACCTCAAAAGAAGGGTGAAGAAGGGAGCCACACAAAAGAAAAAAATAAGAGGGGACAGGAGGGAGGGAAACCCAGACTGCAACAGTGAAGACACTCGAACATCTACATTTATGGTAAGTGTACACAACTGTACTATGTTCATCGTGTTTCACTGTTGCAGTCATGACTGTAGGGTTGAATCCCAAAGCAGAATAAAAGGGAGGTGGTCATAAAGAAGAGGGGGTGGCTAAAAGGCCCTGCAAGACAGCAGAAGCAAAGCCTGCCCTAAACTTAGAGTAGAGAGGTAGATTGTAGTGCTTGGAAAAAGTATGCACTGAACTCCAAGTTGCAGCTTCCAAAATGTCTTTGGTAGGAACTCCCCTGAAGAAGGCAGCTGAAGTGGCAGCAGCTCTAGTAGAGTGAGTCCTTATACTCCCTGGGATTTGCTTTCCATGGTGTGAATAACAAAATCTGATTCCACGAGCAATCCATTTAGAAATGGTCTGTTTTGAAATGGCTTTACCTTGGAAACTTGAAGCAAAAGAAACAAACAATTGCTCTGATTTCCTGATGTCCTTGGTTCTGTCCAGGTAAAAACGTAGTTGTCTGTGTACATCCAAGGAATGCAAGATCCTTTCCCCCTTATTTTGAGGACTGGGGAAAAAAGTTGGCAAGTGAATAGTTTGATTTAAAGCCACTTTGGAAACCACCTTAGGCATGAAAGTAGGATTAGTCCTTAAAGACACCCTGTCTTGATGAAAAATAATATAAGGTTCCACAGCCATGAGAGCTTGCAACTCCAAAACTCTCCTGGCAGAGGTCAGAGCTAACAGAATGGCTGTCTTCCAAGATAACAAATTGATGTCAGAAGTGGCAGCAGGCTCAAAAGGGGGTAATAAGAAGTTATGTACCTACAATAACGTTCCATGTTAGTTGTCTTCTCTCGCCTTCTTTCTTGCTTGATGGGTTCGGAGCCGATCCCTCGGCTCCGACTCGGCACTTGCTAAGCTCGAGAGTCACTTTTACCATCTCGAGGCAGCCCCATATCCCATGATGCAAGGCGGTAAGTACCCAGATCTCGTTTGCTGACAAAGGGCAATAGCACCAAGCATAAAATACTTCCCAAAGGAAGAAAGAAAACTTACAGATGGAAGAAGGACCAGGACTGAATGGTCTTCAGCATAACAGTTTCTTATAACAAGGTCTGTCCAGGCCAGGGGGAAGGAGGGAGGGTCGCAAGAAAGAAGTCGAGAAGACAACTAACATGGAACGTTATGGTAGGTACATAACTTCTTAATGTTAAGTTGTCAATCTCGCCTTCATTCTTGCTTGATGGGACCGCGTCCTAGCACCTCTATCCTGGGTGGCTCAATGCCACAACCCCTTGAGGACGGTAGAGCCACAACTGGCTCTGTCCCTGGAGGCCAAGTCCAATTCCTAATGGGAAACACCAGTGTGAGGAGTGGCCCAAGTGGCGCTGCACAAATAGTGTCCAAAGGAAGTCTAGCCTGAAAAGCTGTAGAAGTAGCTAAGCTCCTAGTTGCACGTGCTTTAGGTTTTGGGCACAGCTGTTTTCCCCTGAGTATAAATTTCAGAGATGACCGAAGAAAGCCATCTGGACACGGTCACTTTAGCACCAGGAAGGCCTCTTTTATTATCCGCATAGGAAACAAGAAGTTGATCAGATTTTCTAAATTTTTTTGTTCTGTCCAAATAATATCTAAGTTGACGGTGGACATCAAGATAATGTAGCTTTTGTTCAGCTCTATCTGAATAGTTAGGAAAAAATACAGGAGATCAATGGATTGATTCAGATTGTTCTTTGAAGCGACCTTAGGTAAAAAGGATGGATTAGTTCTCAAAGATACTCTGTCTTTGTGAAAAACCAAATAGGGGGGTCGAACCGAAAGAGCATGAAGTTCAGACACCCTCCTGGCAGATGTAATAGCCACTAGGAATAAAGTTTTCCAAGAAAGATATTTCAGGGAACAAGAAACAGCTGGCTCGAAGGGGAAGAATCAAGGATGTCAGCACTAAATTTAGATCCCACTGAGGAGGAGGATTCCTGATTGGAGGCTTTAGTAGGAAAATTCCTTTCAAGAAGGCCCTGCAGAGCCTATGGGACATAATATTATGATCTGCTATCCCGACATGAAAATTAGAAATAGCAGCCAATTGAACTCTGACTGTGGAAGAAGAGGAGCCTGCATGAAAAATCTCTGCTAAGAAGTCCAGGACTGCCTGAACAGGGGCAGTAAAAGGATCAATATTTTGGGCCTTAGACCAATAACAGAAACGTTTCCATTTGCTTGTATAAATCCTCCTGGTAGAGGATTTTAGCGAAGCTACTATGATGTCTCTAACTGGGTTAGAGATCAACGGAAGCCTGGCTAAGGAAGGAAGTGGAGCAACCATGCTGTGAGGTTGAGAGAAGGGATTGACCGGTGCAGCTGACCCGATTGGTGAATCAGAAGGTCTGGCACTGGGTCCAGATGCCACGGCTGCACCAAAAGGTGATGATGGAGGAACGGGAACCAAACTTGTCGAGGCCAGTAAGGGGCAATGAGAATCAATTTGGCTCTCAAAACGGTAGCTTTCTGGATCACCTGAGGGATCAGAGGAAATGGAGGGAAGGCATAAAGAAGTCCCTGGGGCCAATCCTGGGTCAGGGCGTCTCGGGGGGGATGGCCTGATAGAGGGAAGAGGCTGAAGAAGTCTGGACATTTGCTGTTTTGGGGTGTAGCAAATAGATCGCAACATGGTCGACCCCACTCCAGAAAAATCTCTTCCGCTATAGATTGCTTGAGAGACCACTCGTGAGGCATGAGGATAGCTCTGCTCAATCTGTCCGCTATAATGTTGGTTTTCCCAGGGATATGCGTTGCTACCAGAAACCGATGAGAGGAGATCGCCCATTGCCATAGTCTGAGCGCTTCTCGACACAAGGGTAGGACTTGGTTCCGCCCTGTTTGTTGATATACCAAACTACAGACATGTTGTCTGTGTGGACTGCAATTGTCCCTACGGGAAGAAAGTCACTGAGGGCTTGCAACGTTAAAAGCACTGCTCTCATCTCCAGGACATTTATGTGCAGATGGTACTCGAACGGTTGCCACATCCCATGAACCATCCTGCCCTGATAATGACCCCCACCCGATCAGGGAGGCATCCGTGGTGACAGTGGCTATCGGGATGGGGTACAAAGTACCTGCCTTGGTGAACCTGAGACGATGTGATCCACCAAGCAAGATGCTCTTTGCATGTCTGTGTCACCAGAATCTGGTGACGCATTGAAGTTGCTGGTATGACCACTGTGTGAACAGCATCCACTGAAGAAGGCGCATGTAGAATCGAGCCAGGGAAGAAGAGTAATGGCGCAGCCATGAGACCTAATACCTTTAGAACCATTCTGGCCTGTATTTTCTTGCTGGCCAGAATGATCCTGACATGAGTCTGAATGTCTGAAACTCTTTGTTCTGTAAGGGTAGCTGACATCCGAACAGTGTTTAAGTTTGCCTATGAAGGTAATAGACTGGCAGGGCGATAAGGATGACTTTTGAAGTTGATTGAGATGCCCAAATGAGAACAAAGGTCTATTGTGTAATCCCTGGCTTGTATAAGCTGATGCCTGGTGGAGGCTGACAGGAGCCAGTCGTCGAGATACGGAAACACCTGGAATCCTTGACGTCTCAGGTGAGCCGTGACCACTGCCATGCATTTGGTGAACACTCTGGGGCTGTAGTGAGACCAAAGGGCAGGGCTCTGAACTGGAAATGACTGGACCCCAGCCGGCGGAGAAATCTCCTGGAGCGTCTGTGAATTTTGATGTGATAGTGCATCCTGAAGATCTATTGAGCACATCCAGTTGTCCTTCTGTAAGAAGGGCAGAATTGATTGAAGAGTGACCATTCGGAATCTTGTCTTCCTGACAGACTTGTTGAGTCTGCTGAGATCCAATATTGGTCTCCAGTCTCCCGTCTTTTGGGGACCAAAAGAACCTTGAGTAGATTCGGGGCTCTGAATGGTCTATTGTAACTGGCTGAATGGCTCTTTTTTGCAGTAGTTTTGCGATTTCTGACTCTGCAATCTCCCTTAGACCGGGTGGTACATCTGGAAGGGAACTTGAGGGAAGGGACTTTCCTCGAAAGGAATTATGTAACCCTTGGATATGATCGACTGTACCCATCTGTCTTGAGTGAGGGAATGCCAGGCTTCTGGGTACAGTGATAATCTTCCCGACTGCCTCCAAGGAGGGACAGCCGGGCAACACCTCAGGGATGCTGAAAGGGCTTGTCAGAGAGAGGCTCCCTGTTTCCCTGGTTCTTAGGACCCCTCTGCCTCTAGGGCGGCGTCTGTTGTTGTTACCCCTCTGCCTCTAGGGGTAAACTGACCACGTGAATCGGCGTGACTCCTTGGGATTACGGAACCACATCTTCCGCCCTTCTGTCCTTTGGGATAAGGTCTAGAAGGGGTGGAAAACGGACTCCAACAGCAGAAAGAGCCTTGCCGTCCTGCTCGCACCTGGTCAAGGTTTCCTTCACCTGGGGGCCAAACAAGGCTGACCCATCAAAGGGGGAATTTGTGAAGGCGCCTTAAAGGGATCCGCAAAATCACATAGCCGCATCCAGGCTTGGCGTCTAAGAGCCACACCTGTACCTGTGGCTCTACTGCTCCATCCGCAGCATAAGATATTAGCCGCATGGAGGAGTTTGCAATGGAATTGAGGGTTCCTAGCTGCGAAGCAATTTTTTCTTGAGCCCCTGCAGCTGTAGGATCCTGAACTACTTCTCCCAGCTCCTTCAGGATATCTCTCTGGAGTCTGGTGAAGTGACATAGGTAATTCAGCGAACGCATAGCAAAGGTCGCTGAGGAAAACATCCGCTTACCGTACCTATCCATGGTCCTAGAGTCCTTATTAGGAGGATGGACGGGCACGGAAGGATCTGCAAGTTCCTTTTTGGTGGCCGCAGCCACCACCATGGCATCAGCGGGGACACCCTTAGTAAGGAATTGTTTGTCACTCGGGGCAGTGATAAATTTTGAAGGCCTCCTAGGGACTGGCTCTACAGAGTCAGGAGCTGCGCACGCCTTCGTGCAATAACCTGCATAAGGGGGTCGAAAGGCGGAGACACCCAGGAGGTGGAGGGCCAAGATCCAAATGCCTCTAGGTATACTGACTCATCCTCAGAGGGATTGTTGGTGGGCCAGTTTCCCTCTGTTTCAGAAGTTCTAGGTTGTATAAGGAAGAGACATCCTCAGAGGGGCATCAAGGGAATCCCTCTGACTCTTCAGAGTCAGTATCCAGTGACAGACTCGGGAGTCTACATGCTTCCTCTTACAAGTCCTCTTCCTAGGAGGATCTCCCGAAACATCAGGAGAATCCTCGGAAGAGGGGGAAATTCCCAATGGGGAAACCTGAGGCGGAGGATCGCTGGGTCCTGTAGCAAGAGAAGTGGCAGAGATGTCAACAGGTACTATAGAGGGAGGAGCTACGGGAACAGACTGCTGACTGATACCAGTGGCCAGTACACTCTTCATCACCTCGAATGCTCCCCTCCCAGGCAGGTCCGAGAGATCCCGTTCCGAAGAGCTAGGAACTCCAGGGACCACCGAAAGGGAAGTCTCCGAGGCAGATGTCGGAGCCGAGCTCACCAAGGCCGAGGCTCCAAGGGAAGAGCGGGTTCGGACAAGGGTCCGATGCCACTCACCCCTCGGAGGAGACCATGGAAGCCCGACCACGAATCCCTCTAAGGAAGGTCTCAAGAGGAGATAAGAGTAGAGGCTGAAGGAACAGAAGGGGTATCCGTCCTCCAGCCGTAGCAGTAACCATTCCCGAAGACTCCAACTCCAAGCTCTGGGGTAGAGTTGAAGGAGGAACTGTAACGGGTGTGGACCAACAGTCGTCTGTTGAGACGGACTGTGTAACATTTGGGCCAGTACCTGTGACTTAAGTAATCTACTGACCACTCTCTCTAGGTCATGATCTGACAGTCTGGAAGACCTTGAAGATCGGCTCCGATGGCTCCGTTCCGATAGAAGAGGTGAAGCGGGCGAAGTATCGGCTCCAAGGAAGGAGCCCTCGATCTCTTCCTGGAAAGAGCCATGGGAACCGATACTATAGATCCTGTCGAGCCGACTTCGGAGCCGACAGGAAGCTCGATGTATCGGCTCCAGCCGGAGCCGATACAGCCACCAAAGTAACGGTGTCGGAGCCGATCGGAGCCGACACCGATGCCTGTGCCACATGGGTGTCGGAACCGATCGAGCCGACATCGAAGTGGTCAATACAGATTCGGCACCGATAGCCATCGGGCGAAGGCTGTTAAGCTAGAATCGGCTCCAGCTGGAGCCGATCTCGACTGAACGAGTCGGGCCGAGGCCGCAGGCTTAGATACAGAAGCCTGGGCCTTGGAAGATTTTGCTGATTTTGGTGGAGCCGACTTAGCGGAGAGCCCTCCGGCTTAAGGCCCCTAAGTATCAGCTTATTCGTCTCTCCTGCAGGACTCTCTGGCTGAAGGAATGACAAATAGCACAGGAGTCCTGCAGGTGAAGAGGGCCCAGACAATACAGGCAAGAAGTGTGACCGTCTGTCAGAGACATCTTCTGACAGCACGAGTCACACTTCTTAAAACCTGAGACCCTCTCCTTTGACATGGTGCTGAAAAAACACACACACACACACACCAGTCAAAATTAACTTAAATAAAATACCAAAAGGTATTCTATAAAACCAACACACACACCCTAACAGGGGGGGGATGGGATAGGGAAAAGTTTGACTAACAAAATTAAAGGAGACAGGGATTTTCTGTCAGAAAAAGTACAAAATAAACTTAAAACTATCAATAAAAGTTTTTTTTACTAAAAGGGGCTTAAATCTCACAAAAGTGAATAACTTACCAGGAGCTGGTAAAAAGAAGACCTCCTAAGCGAAGCGGCAAACGAGATCTGGGTACTTACCGCCTTGCATCATGGGATATGGGGCTGCCTCGAGCTGGTAAAAGTGACTCTCGAGCTTAGCAAGTGCCGAGTCGGAGCCGAGGGATCGGCTCCGAACCCATCAAGCAAGAATGAAGGCGAGATTGACAACTTAACATGGTGAGTTTTTCCAAAACATAGTTGAGATCCCAAGCAGGAATGGGAGGAGATCTAGGGGGCCTTAAGTTCTTAGCTCCTCTGAGAAACTGTCTCATGAGCTGATGGGAAAAGATAGGAGGGTCTGTATTATAATGAGCAGAAATAGCAGAAGCATGGATCTTTATGGAAGAGAAAGAGAGACCGTTATGTAAGAGGTCTGTCAGGTAAAGTAAAATCAGAGGAATGTTAGGAATAAGAGGATCTGAATCCTGAGCCTGCATCCAGGAGCAAAATCTTTTCCATTTTCCTGCATAAGAGTTTCTAGTGCTAGGACGTCTGGCTTCTAAAATGACATCCATAACCTGCTTGGGTAGCAGAGAATGAATCAAAGACCCTGGATTAACCAGGCCGCCAGGCTGAGAGTTTTGACATGGGAGTGCAGAACCTGACCCTGATGTTGGGACAGAAGGTTCGGAGTCTGTGGTAATACCCAAGGGGGCTCCAGGCAAAGGTTTTTCAGAGTTGGGTACCAAAATTGTCGAGGCCAATTTGGGGCCAGCAAAATTATCATCTTGGGCTTGTCCTGTTTGATCTTTAATAACACTCGTGGAAGAAGAGGTAGAGGCGGGAAGGCATACCCCGAGAGGTTTCTCCAACTGAATGATAGTGCATCCACTTTCCAAGCTAGTTTGTGGAAAGTCCTGGTGCAAAAAATCTGTAGTTGATGATTGAGGTGGGATGCAAAGAGTTCTATGTGAGGACATCCCCAGACTGCTGTAATCATCCTGAATATTTCGGTGTCCAGCATCCATTCGTGTGGATCCGAAAGGTTTCTGCTCAGACTGTCTGCCAGGAAGTTTTGCTTCCCTGGTAGAAACTGAGCTTGAAGGTCCAGTTTGCAAGCTAGAGCTGTGTTCCATAGATTCATGGCTAGACTGCAAAGGGGATAGGAATGAGATCCCCCCTGCTTGTTTATGTACCACATAACTGTGGTGTTGTCTGTCCGCATCAGTAGCTGTCCTGGTTGTAGAAGATTCCTGAAAGCCAATAGAGCATTCTGTACGGCTAACATTTCCTTTAAATTGATATGCAGGAGCTTCTGATCCTTTTTCCAAAGGCCCTGCAGATAGTTGCCCTGGAAATGGGCTCCCCATGCATAATCTGAAGCGTCCGTTGTTAGTATCTGAGTGGCTGGAGGCAGACTGAAGGGTTTTCCTATGTTTAGAGTACATGCCTTGGACCACCAAAGGAATTCCCTTTGGAGACAAGGCAGGACAGTGATCTGTATGTCTAAACTGTGGCAATACTGAGACCATACACTTTTTAGGTACCACTGAATTTTCCTCATACGTAGTCTTGCATATGGTACGAGAAGGATGCAGGAGGCCATGTAACCCAAAGCCTGCAGGAATTTCCTTGCAGAAAGCTGAGTTAAAGTTGCCAAGGTTTTGAAAGTTGAAGCCAGCTGTAATTGTTTTTCGCATGTCAGAAATGCCATCTGGGTTGTGGTGTTTAGAAGAGCATCCAGAAAAGTTATCTGTTGTGAGGGTGTCAAATTTGACTTTTTTATGTTTACAGAGAATCCCAGGAACTTGAGAAGGTTCTGAACAAATTCTAGATGCTGGAGTAAGACATCCTTGCTGTCTGCCTGAATTAGACAATCGTCCAGATAAGGGTAAATTTGAATTCCCTTGAGTCTGCAATAAGCTACTACTGGAGCCAGGTATTTGGTGAAGACCCTGGGCGCAGTAGACAATCCAAAGGGCAGCGCAGAGAATTGATAGTGCCTCAATCCAGCCCTGAACCGGAGGTATTTTCTGCATTCCTGCCTGATGGGAATGTGTAAATATGCCTCCTTTAAATCCAAAGTTACCATCCATGCATTTTTGGTCAGCATTGGAAGTAGCTGCTGTAGAGTAAGCATCTTGAATTTTGGTATCTCGAGAAAAGTGTTCAAGACTGACAGATCCAGAATGGGTCTCCATGAATTTTGCTTTCTGGGGACTAGAAAGAGTCTTGAGTAAAAACCTTGTCCCATCTCTGAAAGTGTAACCAGTTCTATGGCTTTCATAGCCAAGAGAGCCTCCACCTGGTTTAAGGCCTCTAACCATTGATGTTTTGGAAGATCCAGCCATCCGCTTGGTCTTGGGTAGGGTATGAAAATGGAATTTGTAACCTCTTGAAACCACATCCAGAACCCACTTGTCTTGGGTTATATGAGTCCAATTTAGGTGAAAAAGAGAAAGTTTTCCTCCGAGTGGGGCTTCCAGGCAAGAAGTTCCTGCAGCCCAACAGAGGGAGTCATTGAGCCTGTTTTCTATGAGCTTGCGACCTGTCCTCTCCTCCCTAGGGGTGGAAGCAGTCCACTGTCTTGGTCTATAACAGGCTTGCGTTTGAGGCCTTCCTCGGGAGCGTCTGTATCTACCCCTCTGAGGCCTGTCTGAATTGGGAAAGGACCAATTTTTTGTAGGCCAATTCCTACTATAGCTGGGTGGCTGTACTTGTAAGAAATCGTTAACCGTTTGCATGGATTTTGCCTTATCCTCCATCTTCTTTATCCCTCTTCAGCCTTGGGTCCAAACAAAACATTATGCTCAACAGGAGCATCCAATAACTTAGCTTTTACTTGATCTGGCAAGTTTTGTTCCTTTAACCAAGCATGCCTTCTAATGACTGTACCAGAGGCAGCAGCCCTACAAGAAGCCTCCAAGGCATCAAATCCACAGTGTAAACCATGCTTCCCAACTTGTTCAGTGGCATGCATTAAGTCATGCAATTCCTTATCATCTGCACAGGCAGAAATGGAAGTTAGCTTTTGTTTCAAAACAGACAGAAGAAATTGCTGGTATTTCAGCATATGAAATTGACAGTTTAAAGCCCGAATAGAAAAAGTAGCAGAAGTGTACACTTTTTTGCCCCATCTTTCTAAAGATCTGGAATCCTTCTCAGTGGGAATGGGGTTTTTAGCAGTAGCGGCCTTAACCCCCTTAGGACCCTGAGAAATGGTTTCAGGATCAGCAGTAGGATTCTTGTATAAAAACTGGTGGGAATCAGGAACCCTATAATATCTGTCTGGCTTAACAGGAGCTGGAGGAAGAGAGTCCGGAGTTAAGTTAGCCTCCGAAAAAGCAATCCACAATATCCAAAATAGGAGAGATAGCCAGGGGTCTATGTTGGGGAAGAAGAAGAAAATCCCCAAGTCTTTTCTTAGATTCCGAGTACTCCTGTCCTTCCCAGTGAAAATGTTCCTTCATTTCATGTAAAGTTTCCCCAAAAGAGAAATCCTCAGGGGGAAAAGCTGAAGGAATGGATTCCTCAGCATCAGAATCCACATAAGGAGGGAATGAATATTCCTGGTCAGAAGAAGAAACTGAAGAAACAGAAGCCTGATCAGAGGAGTCATAATACACTTCATACCTTGGCCTTTTATCTGGAGGGGGATGTGAACCCCTAATCATAGTAAGTAAGTCCTCCGCCATCTTAAGTAACTGTTTCTGAGACTTGGGTGCCGGATCAGAAGAGGCCTGAGCTGTAGTCTTTGATTTGGAAGGAGTCTTTGCCTTTGTCTTTGGCTTTGCCTTTATTAGAAACTGAGTAGGCCTGAAAACCCCTTCGGAAGCCGGTACCTGCACAGCGGCTCCGGACCCATCCGAAGGAGCATTGTCCGAAGGTCCTGCAACAGAAATATTCAAAGGCCTAGTTGGCTCCTCGTGGGAGTCCGTTTCGGCCATCGGTTCCGAAATGGCCGACGACAGGGGCTGCAAAAGCGCCTCACTGACGACGGCCGAACCTGAAGCTGGCTCTGCTTGTACAATATTGTCCGATTTGGACCTCAGAGGCCTGTCTTTATCCTTGCATCGTTTGTGAACTCCGGTAGCCGGAACTGAATCAGACGACATTTTGTAATTAAAGCGCCTACTGAAGTAATGAAATGCAAAATCGTACCTTCGTTTAATCGTACGTTGATTAAATCTAGCACAAAACCGACAACTAGCTACGTCGTGGTCAGGGCCTAAGCAAGGAATACAGTAAGAATGAAAATCCTTATGAGGTATTTGCTTCCCACATGAAATACAGTTATTAACTTTTTCTGACATCAGACTGGAGCAAGAAAAAAGTTTCCCCAACGGGGTACTTAGCTTTGAGTAGGAGAAGAAAGTCTTCGGACTGAAGTACGTTTAGCAAAAATTGTCAGGAGTCAGCCGACTGGCAAATGCGAACTGCTATCACCGCATGGCAAGAAAGACTGGAGAACATGGCGTCGGCTGTCAGCATTGTACTCTTGGC
Organism: Protopterus annectens; assembly: GCF_019279795.1. Lineage (NCBI taxonomy): Eukaryota > Metazoa > Chordata > Ceratodontiformes > Protopteridae > Protopterus > Protopterus annectens. The sequence goes on along the minus strand of NC_056732.1, from coordinate 91,493,038 downwards.
GCTCTGACGTCAGTGAGCATGACTGAACAGCCGACGCCGGACCCAGACTTTGGGATTCTGGCCGACCGAGGACTGCCTGCCGGCAGGGGAGAACCCTACAGTCATGACAGCAACAGTGAAACACGATGAACATCCAGCGACTGGCCTAGGAGAGGCCTCAGAATCTGGTTTGGATTTCAGCTGTCTGTCCTTATCTTTGCGTTTTTTATGCATTCCGGTCGTTGGTTGCTCCGACGGCATGGTATAATTAAATTTCCTACCAAAATAATGTTGGGCGAAATCAAACGGACATTTAATAGTTCGTTTATTAAACCTTGCACAAAACCGACAACCTGTGACGTTGTGATCTGGGCCTAGACAAGGAGTACAATAAGAATGAAAGTCCTTAGGAGGTATTTGCTTCCCACAAGAAATGCAATTAACTTTTTCTGACATCGGACTGAGGCGAGAAAAGGTTCCCCAATGGGGTACTTCGCTTTATGAAGACTTCGGTCTGAAATTCGATTTGAAAGTCTCAGGAGTCGGCCGACCGGCACTTGCGAACTGCTTCTGCTTTGGGCACCGCGCGGCAAGAAAGACTGAAGAAAATGGCGTCGGATGCATCTTATATACCCCAGGTGCACTGACGTCAGGGAAGAAGCGACAACAACCGACGCTGGACCAAGACTTTGGAACTCGGGCCGAATGCGGGACCGCCTGATGGCAGGATAACCCAACAGTGAAGACTGCAGCAGTGTAACACGATGAACATCTCCTGTTGTAGGCAGTGAATTAGTGGTATTACTGCTTCCAAACTGTGACAGTGTTGAGTCCACACACTTTTTAGGTACCATTATAATTTCCCCATATGCAGTCTGGCATATGGAATTAGTAGTATGCAGGATGCCATGAATCCCAAGGCCTGCAGAATTTTTTCTTGCAGGGAGTTGGGTCTTTGTTGCCATCAATTGAAAGTACTGAGTCAGTTGTCCTTGCTGGTCTGGCGTGAGATAAGCCATCTGGGCCGTAGTATTTAAGGCACCCAGGAATATTATCTCTTGTGAGGGCACTAGTTTTGACTTCTTTTCATTTACTGTGGACCCTAGGCAAATTAGCAACCTTCTTACAAATGCCAGATGCTTTAGAAGAATGTCCTTGCTCTCTGCTTGAATAAGGCAGTCATCCAGGTAAGGATATATTTGAATTCCTTTTTGACTGCAAAATGCAATTACTGGTGCAAGGCACTTTGTGAAGACCCTGGGCGCAGTAGATAAGCCAAAGGGCAGTGCAGAGAATTGGTACTGCATTGAACCAGCTATGAATTTGAGGTATCTTCTGCAATTTTATCTGATAGGGACATGCAGGTATGCCTCTTTGAGGTCCAAAGTAACAAAAGCCAAGCCTTCTTGCCCAGCACGGGAAGAAGCTGCTGTAGTGTCAACATTTTGAATTTCGGAACATATTTAGAGTAGAAAGGTCTAGTATGGGTCTCCAGGCTTTGTCCTTTCTGAGGACCAGGGGTCTCCAGGCTTTGTCCTTTCTGAGGACCAGAAACAGTTGAGTAAAATCCTTGTCCTTGTTCCTGTTGTGGCACTTTCTGAATAGCTCTCATGTCCATGAGGGCTGTAATTTGTTTTTGTGCCTCTGTCCATTGATTTTGTGGCAGGTCTGGCATTCCTTTTAGCCTTGGTAGAGTGTGAAAGTGGAACCTGTAACTTTGAGACACAATATTTAGAACCCATTTGTCTTGGGTGATTATATGCCAATTTTGAGAAAAAGGTGCAAGTTTTCCCCTTAAGGGAGCTGCCAAAAGGTAAGTGCTTGGCATTCGAAGTGGGAAGTCATTGGGACTGTTTCCTGAAAGGCTGTGACTTGTCTTCACCTCCTTTTGGGGTTGAAGCACCCCACTATCGTGGTCTGTAAGAGTCTTGGGACTGAGATCTGCCTCTTTGGTGTCTGTATCTGCCTCTTTGTGGTCTGTCTGACACTGGAAAGGACCAATTCTTTGAAGGCCAATTTCTGCTAAATCTAGGTGGCTGTACCTGTAAGAAATCCTTCACCGTTTGCATAGATTTTGCCTTATCCTCCATTTTCTTTAATACCTCTTCTGCCTTAACACCAAATAAAACATCCTGCTGTAAAGGAGCATCCAATAATTTAGCCTTAACATGATCAGGTAAACCTTGTTCTTTTAACCAAGCATGCCTTCGAATCACAGATCCTGTAACTGCTGCTCTACAAGAAGCCTCTAATGTATCAAAACCACACTGCAGATTATGTTTGCCCACTTGTTCAGCTGCATGCAATAACTCCTGCATTTCCTTATGGTCAGGTTGTCCTGAACTTGTAATCATTTTCCGTTTTAACAGAGACATTAAATATTGTTGGTATTTAAGCATGTGAAAAGTACAGTTTTGTACCTACCATAAATGTAGATGTTCGAAGATCCACACTGCTGCAGTCCTTACACATGGGTAGTCCGCTGTCCTCGGTCGGCCCGAATATCAAAGTATAAGGCTGACGTCGGTCAAGGCGCATTAGACTGACATCAGGACGTCAGGGTACAAATGCGCATGACCGACGTCATATCCTCAGTCTTTTCTTGCCCCAGATGTCAGAAGACCCTAACAAGAAAGGTCAAAACCCAAAGACAACAAAACCAACAACCAACCACCCTAGCACTAATGATATGTACAATATATACAATATACACAATATTTACAATCCAACCCACACAACCGCCTCTAACTACAGAGGGGAAGGAGGGAGGGTAAATTGGACTGCAGCAATGTGGATCTTCGAACATCTACATTTATGGTAGGTACAAAACTGTACTATGTTCTTCATCTCACATTGCTGCAGTCCTTACACTTGGGTAGAATCCCAAAGCAGAGGTAAGGGAGGCTGGCACAACTATAAAGAAGCAGGAGCTGCCAAAATGCCCCGTAAAATAGCAGTGGCAAAACCAGCCCTAGATTTAGAGTAAAGTGGAAGGTGATAATGCTTAGAGAAAGTATGCACAGAACTCCAAGTAGCTGCCTCCAAGATATCTTTAGTTGCCACCCCTTAAAAAGCTGTTGAAGTGGCAGTAGCCCTAGTGGAATGAGGCCTAATCCCAGCTGGAACCTCCTTGCCATGATGGGAATAACAGAAAGCAATGCAAAACCCAATCCACTTAGAAATAGTTTGTTTTGACACAGGCTTGCCCTGAGAACTCAAAGCAAAGGAAACAAATAACTGCTGAGACTGCCTGAACCCTTTAGTTCTGCTCAAATAATATCGCAACTGCCTGTGTATATCCAAAGTGTGCAAAATCTTTTCCCCTTTATTTTGGGGGTTTGCATAAAAGGTAGGCGAATGAATAGTTTGGTTTAAAGACACACTAGAAACCACTTTAGGCATAAAGGAAGGATTAGTACGTAAAGATACCCTATCCTTATGGAAAATTAAGAAAGGCTCAACTGCCATAAGGGCCTGTAATTCAGAAACCCTTCTCGCAGAGGTAATGGCTAACAAAAAAGCAGTCTTCCATGATAAATATTTCAACTCAGCAGTAGCTGCAGGCTCAAAAGGTTGTAGAGTGAGTTTCTCCAACACAAAATTGAGATCCCAAGCAGGAGTAGGAGCTCTCCGTGGGGTCTTATATTCTTTGCCCCTCTAAGGAATTGCTTAAACAAAGGATGAGAAAACAATGGTGGGTCACAATCATAGTGAGCAGAAATTGCTGCAGCATGAATCTTAATAGAAGAGAAGGACAAACCTTTGTCCAGTAACTCAGTAAGATATTGAAGAGCCACACTTAAATTAGGCTTAGAAACATCAAATGCTTTTGCTGCACTCCAAAATAAAAATCTCTTCCATTTATCTGCGTACACTTTCCTTGTACTAGGCCTTCTGACTTCCAAAATAACATTCAAAACTTGCTGTGGAAGCTGAAACCCTCCAGGGTTTAAAACAGAATATGCCAGGCTGTCAGGTGAAGAGAGTGAAGTTTGACATTGAGTAAATGACTGTTCTCCTGAGTCAGCAGGTGTGGAATCGAAGGTAATGGCCATGGAGGCTCCCGTACCAGACTTCTCAGTAGTGGGTACCAATGCTGTCGAGGCCAATCTGGAGCTATTAAAATCATCTTTGGCTTGTCCTGTCTGACCTTCAGAAGTACCTTTGGGAGGAGAGGCAGAGGTGGAAAGGCGTACACATGAAGATTGCTCCAATTGAATGAAAGAGCATCCACTTTCCAAGCTGTGGGATGAAAACCTTTTGTGCAAAACTTTGGCAGCTGGTAGTTTAGTGGAGAAGCGAACAGATCTATGTCTGGAGTTCCCCACGACACTGTCAATTTCTGAAATACATGAGGATCCAATTTCCACTCGTGGGGATCCATAATTTGTCTGCTCAACACATCTGCTAAGGAGTTCTGTGCTCCCGGCAGAAACCTTGCCTGAAGATTTAGCTGTAAACTGAGAGCAGTCTCCCACAAAATCATTGCTTGTCTGCACAGAGGATAAGAATGTGTTCCCCCTTGCTTGTTGATGTACCACATGACAGTTGTGTTGTCTGTTAGAATCAACACCTGCCCTGGAAGAAGTAAATCCTTGAAAGCTATTAATGCAAATTGGACTGCTAACATCTCCTTCAGGTTGATATGTAGATGTAGAAGTCTGGCAGGCCACATGTCTTGTATCCACTTTCCATTTAGATGAGCTCCCCAAGCTTTGACTGAGGCATCTGTCGTTAGAATCTGACTCGCCTCTGGCCGGGTCACAGAGAGTCCCTTGTTTAGGTGACATTCCTGAGCCCACCACAAAAATTCCTTTTGAATGCAAGGTATTATCTGAATGACAGTGTCCAAATCTTGGCAGTGCTGTGTCCATACATTTTTGAGATACCATTGTAGCTTCCTCATATGCAGTTTGGCATTGGGAAGCACCAGAATACAAGATGCCATGAACCCCAAGGCTTGAAGGACTGTCCTTGCAGTCAGCCTGGACTGATGAGACAATTGATGGAAGTAAAGAGAAAGATTCTTTTGTTTGTCCGGGGTCAAAAGGCCATCTGGGATGCTGTATTCAGTCTCACACCCAGAAAGCACATGTCCTGAGAGGGTACTAGACTGGACTTTATTTCGTTCACAGAATACCCTAGGCATCTTAGCACTGCTATCACATAGTGTAGATGATGAAGAAGCTCTTCTTTTCCTTGAGCCAGAATCAGACAATCGTCCAAATAAGGATAGATCTGTATTCCTCTTAGTCTGAAGAAAGCTATCACTGGAGCCAGAACCTTCGTGAATACTCTGGGCAGTAGATAAGCCAAAGGGCAATGCAGAGAACTGATAATGAGAAGTCCCAGCCCGGAAACGTAGATATTTCCTGCAACTTAGCCTGATAGGAACATGAAGGTAAGCCTCCTTGAGATCCAGAGTCACCATCCAATGGTCTTTGCCCAGCAGAGGTAAAAGCTGTTGTAACGTCAACATTTTGAACTTGGGAATGTCCAGATAAGTGTTGAGGATAGATAAATCCAAAATTGGTCTCCACGTGTTCCCCTTCTTTGGTACTAGGAACAGGCGAGAATAAAATCCTAGGCCCACTTCTGACAGAGGGACCGGCTGAATGGCTCCTATTTGGAGTAGCAGAGAAATCTGTTTGTGAGCCTCTAATCTTTGCTGAGGAGGAACGTCTGGCATGCCTTTGAAAGGAGGCAAGGTATGGAAATAAAACCTGTAACCTTGGTGTATGATATCCAATACCCATCTGTCTTGGGTAATTAAACTCCAATTTTCTTTGAAAAGTGCCAACCTTCCTCCCAAAGGTGCTGCTAGTCGAGAAGACTCTGGCAGCTGAAAAGGTAGGTCATTGGGTCTGTTTACGAAAGGACTGACCCCTGCCCTCACCCGAAGACTGTGCAGGTGAACTCCCTGTTCTAGGCCTGAAAGAGCCCTGAGCTCTGCCCCTACCCCTGTCTAGACCTGCCCCTAGACTGGGAATCATGAGAAGGATACGTCCACCCCTTAGTAGGCCAATTTCTGCTAAACTTCGGAGGCTGAACCTGCAAAATCTTTAACAGTCTGCATAGACTTAGCCTTGTCTTCCATTTTCTTTAAGACTGCCTCAACAGGTGAACCAAATAACACATCAGATTGTAAAGGAGCATCCAAAATCCTTGTCTTAACATGGTCAGATAAATTCTGATCCCTCAGCCAGGCGTGCCTGCGAAGAACAGACCCTGTGGCAGCCACCCTGGACGAGGCCTGTACAGCATCAAAACCACATTGCAAAGAATGCTTACCCACTTGTTCAGATACATGTACCAAATCCTGTAACTCTTTACAGTCAATACCTTCCGCCAGAGCATCTACCTTAGACTTCAACTGAGACAGTAGATAGTTTTGGTATTTCAACATGTGAAACTGGCAATTTAGAGCCCTCATAGCTAGGGTGGAAGACGTATAAACTTTCTTTCCCCATCTATCCAAAGCCCTAGCTTCTTTATCTGGAGGAACCGGATTTTTAACAACAGAAGCCTTAACACCCTTAGGCCCCTGACTAACAGTTTCTGGGTCCGCCCTAGGACTCTTAAAAAGAAACTTATGAGCTTCAGGCACCCTATAATACCTATCCGGCTTAACAGGAGCAGGAGGCAGGGAATCAGGATTAAGAGAAGCCTCTGCAAACACATCCTCCACAACATCCAGAACAGGAGGTATAGCCAAAGGCCTATGCTGGGGTAAAGCAGAAATTCCCTAAGCCTTTTCCTGGAATCAGAGAAATCCTGGCCTTCCCACTTAAAATGCTCCCTCATGGAATGGAGGGTCTCTGAAAAAGAAAAATCCTCAGGAGGAGAAGCAGAAGGAGTAGAATCATCCACATCAGAATCAGAATAAGGAATACTCCTGCAAGTCTTCAGTCAAGACTCTGAAACATCTGAAGCCTGCTCAAAACTTCCCAACTCAGGTTCCACCCTGGGCCTCTTATCAGGAGGGGGCAAAGAACCTCTAATTAAGGTAATCAAATCTTCTGCCATTTTAAGCATATGCTTCTTGGGCACAGATCATGAAGAACTAGGAGTGACACCAACTGAAGCTAAACCTGGCCTGCCTCTGGGAGAAGCCTTGGAAACAGAAGGCCTAACCACCCTAGGAAGGGAGGGGAGTACAGTAACCTGAGAAGCCCCTTCAGCCTGACTTGCCTCCTGAGAGGCCACATCCTGCAATAACAAGGTCTCCCCCTGGGCCTCCAGAGAAACCTCCGGTGGAACCACCGGCTCCACCGATACCTCTAAAGAACCGGCGTCCGTACGGACGACTCGTCTACCCTGGGCTTAGCTGCTTTATCCTTGCGCTTCTTTGAAGAAGCGGACGCCGGAGCATCCGGCGGCATAGTGTAATTGCACCGCTTCCCAAAGACTAACCTGGCACAATCTAACCTTCTCTTAATAGTGCGCTTATTGAATCTAGCACAAAAGCGACACCCAACAACGTCGTGCTCAGGCCCTAAACAAGGAATACACAAGGTATGATAATCTCTATGCGGTATCTGTTTCCCACAAGAAATACAGTTATTCACTTTTTCTGACATCCGGTAAACCACTGAGGCAAGAAAAAATCAAAATATTCCCCAACGGGGTACTTAGCCAACTTTGACTCGGTCTGAAACTCCGAACTCGAAAAATTTCAGAACACCGAACCGCACTTGCAACGCTGCTTCTGCATCGGACCATGCGGCAAAAAAGACTGAGGATATGACGTCGGTCATGCGCATTTGTACCCTGACGTCCTGATGTCAGTCTAATGCGCCTTGACCGACGTCAGCCTTATACTTTGATATTCGGGCCGACCGAGGACAGCGGACTACCCAAGTGTAAGGACTGCAGCAATGTGAGATGAAGAACATCTGGCAATTTAAAGCTCTCACTGCTGAAGTTGCAGAATTGGAAACTTTCTTCCCCCATCTGTCTAATGCTCTAGAATCCCTGTCAGAGGGAACTGGATTCTTAGCCATGGAAGCCTTTACCCCTTTGTGACCCTGGGAAATAGTTTCTGGGTCAGCAACAGGGTTTTTATAAAGATATTTGTGAGAGTCGGGGACTCTGTAGTACCTGTCTGGCTTGACTGGAGCAGGGGGCAAAGAATCAGGATTTAAACTGGATTCAGAGAACATATCATCCACAATATCTAACACTGGCAGAATAGCAAGGGGTCTGTGCTAAGGTAATAAAAGAAAATCTCTGAGCCTTTTCTTGGATTCTGAGTAATTCTGGCCCTCCCAATGGAAATGCTCCCTCATGGTATGTAAAGTTTCCCCAAAAGAGTAAACCTCTGGAGGAGAGGCTGAAGGAATTGATTCTTCAGCATCAGAGTCCTCATAGGGGGCTAAAGAGTATCCCTGGTCTGAAGAGGAATCAGATTAAATGGAAACCTGGTCAGAGGAATCATAGTCTGTATCCTGCCTAGGCCTTTTATCAGGAGGGGAATGTGTACCCCTAATCAGAGTAATTAAGTCTTCGGCCATTTTGAGCATCTGTTTTTTAGGCATGGAGGCCTGTCCAGGTGAATGCTGTACTTGCTTCTTTGTCTTTAATGGAGTTTTAGACTTGGCTGTAGTTTTTATGGTAACCTGTGAAGGTCTGAAAACACCCTCAGAAGCCAATGCCTGCTCAGCGGCTCCGGACCCATCTGAAGGGTTAGTTTCCGTAAGCCCAACACCTTGAGTATCCAGAGGCCTAGACATCTCCACGTGGGTGTCGGAGGCGGCCTGTGGCTCTAAGGTAGCGGGTGTCAGGGGCTGTGAAAGCGCCTCACTGAGAACCGGCGACTGGCCTAGAAGAGGCTTCGTCAGTTTTGGGCCTCGGATGCCTGTCCTTATCCTTGTCTTTGCATTTTTTTGTGTATTCCGGTCGTCGGTTGTTCCGACGGCATGGTATAATTAAACCTTCGTCCAAAGTAATGGCAAGCAAAATCAAACCGACGTTCAATAGTGCATTTGTTAAATCTAGCACAAAACCGACAACTAGTGACGTCGTGGTCTGGGCCTAGGCATGGAATACAGTAAGAATGAAAATCTTTATGAGGTATGTGCTTCCCACAAGAAATACAATTATTAACTTTTACTGACATCGGTCTGAGGCAAGAAAAAGTTTCCCCAACGGGGTACTTAGCTTTATTGAAGACTTTGGTTCTGAAAATTCGAATTGAAAATCTCAGGAGTCGGCCGACTGGCACTTGCGAACTGCTTATGTTTCGGGCACCGCGCGGCAAGAAAGACTGGGGAAAATGGCGTTGGCTGCATCTTATATACCCCTGGCGCATTGACGTCAGGGAAGAAGTGACAGCAACCGACGCCGGACCAAGACTTTGGAACTCTGGCCGACTGCGGGACTGCCTGACGGCAGGATAACCCAAGTGTAATGACTGCAGCAGTGAAACACGATGAACATCTGCAGGTAAGATGTCACTGTACGAATATTCACAGCATATGTCCAGTAAATATACAAGTAGTATATAAAACCCTGTACGAAGTCCTCTTAAATCAATTTAGGATAACAGTAAAAGTGACAGATAAGTTGCAAATGAGTGAACACAAGCAGTACACATCCATTAATACATGTATCATACAGCAAACCAAGTCCGAATTCCATACAGTTAAAATTTTTTGCCTTGCAGGCTAAGAGGTACATAATTAGTCTAAAACCTGTTTCCTGGCAGTGCATATTGACAGACTCAAAACTCAGTTTTCTCTGACATACCCATTATGTTAAAGGACTCATGCAACTTCCTAGGTAGGTTGAAGCTACACTTGTGGCGTAATGATTTGGGTTTTTTAACACATGACGTTATAGACCCCTTTACCTGTACACCTATGGAAGAAAGCACTATGTTTTTTTCAATGAAGGTCCTTTAAATGGGTATGAAATTAATTTGATTATGAATCTTATTTTTATATTGTTCGACAATAATCTCATTTGTTTTTGAAGGCGAAAATATGGCAACGGATGCAATTACACAAGCATGGTTTTATATGGTTGGGAACTGTCATTCATTCTCACATCAGAATACTTTAAATATTGCAAGTTGTATACAAGATAAGATCCTTAATGTGGGGATGGTCCAGAGTTATACATTCAAGATCTATAGATTACTTGCACAGTACAAGTAATTTCTTGAAATTTTAAAAGCCAAGTTAATTTTTTTGGACACAGTCATTACACGTTTTGAAGCTGGCTATGCTTCTAATAGCTATTGTAAGCCTATATTCAGTAAGGCTTATTTGTACTTTTCTAACTCAACCCTTTAAATAAAAAAGGGTGTGTTTAGTTCAATGTCAGTGTACTAGATTAGCTAGGATGACATCAACTACAGAAGTTTTGGTGTCTGAAATAAAGTTGCTCATCATGCACGGACAGTAACATTAGTGCTGAAGTTATCAATCAATGGTGTACTAAGTAAAATCCCTTGTTAGGAGTAGGCTTTGATGAGAATGCTGATCAACCTTATGGTGAAATTGCTGGCAAAGACAAACTTGTACATGCTTTTGGGGTGCAATCTAATGATAATTCAGAGCACATAAAAAGCAAGACTAAGAACAACTGGAATATATTTGTTAAGAGAAAAAGTTTTAAAAACATACTGTTATTTGTATTTTTCCTGTTCTTGCAAAGTGAACATGTTATTTGTTGGGATATGCCTATCAAAGATGGGCCTCATCTGTGAACAAAATGCAGCATTGCTTATGAACCTGAATGATATCTGTTTTCTGCATTTCAGAATAAAGAGATTTGGTTATAGCTCAGTGAAGCCTGGGATAAGGACGCACAGCTGAGTAAGAGTTAATTCACTGGGGCAGGCTGTGTGACCTGGAAAATTTGAGCTACCGTTGTTGAATTGAACATTTTGTACTTCTTGAACATTCTGTACTAGCTGTGGGTTTGAGACAATTTGTGATAAACATGTTTTTCCTACATGTTTTTCATAGCCAACTGTCAGAAATGTAACAAAAAGTTGTTTTGCTTGCAGTATAAAAGTTGATGTCAGTAAAGTTGATCAGATCAGTCCAGACCTGACATCTTGGCCAACATGCTGTGTAATCTGGTTAGCTGCTAATAAAGGAAAATTCATTGCCTGAGGCAGATGTGACTCGTTTGAATTTTTTCTTCTGACATTTTGGTCCTTCGGACCGGAAACCTCTACGAAGATACGGATCAGACTGACAAAGAGACCGAAAAACCTGTGCAGGTGAGGGTTTCTCATCTTAAGATTCCCTCGACTGAAAGCCCTCCGACTGATTTGTTGTTGAAAAGAGGCGGGCCGCTCTCTGATCCCTATCTGAGGGACGGTTTCTGAACGAAAAGGGGAAACGGAGTCTCATCTGGTTCAGGTAGGATGAAAAATAAATTTCTTTTAATTTAATTTAATCTTGTCGACAAGGTTTTATTTTTAGTTAAGGATGGGTAGGATTACTTGTTAAGATTATTTTGTTAGGGTCACCCATTAAGATAGTCCCATTTTATAATAAGCCCTGTAAAATAATTTTGATACAGTCCTAAATATCTGAAAAAAAAAGGGGGGGGGGGTAAAATAAGAAATCTAGGGGAAACATGGGTTTGAGTTGCTGCAAGTGTGAGAGTGATGCCTGTTTAAATGTTGATGCTAAGTACATGAAAGGTTTAAACAAAAATAATGTTAAATTTTCGAAAAAGTGGAAGTCGAGATATGATTTTGATGGTACACTGAATAAGAATGCCTGTGCAAAATTGGTTAGAGATTTGAAAAGAGATGCGGGAACTAGAACTAAAAAACAAAGACAATTGGGATTTCCCCAAGCACAAAAATGGTTAGAAGAGGCAAATAAACAAGCTATAAAAGAAAAACAGTGCCAGGAAAAAGAAAAAATAAATCAAAAGAGATCACTGGTGCCAAGTGGAAAAGTAGCTTTATTTTTAGATAAGGAGGATACGCATACAGTTTGTGCGGTACAAAGGCAGGCAACTGCCCCACCGTATGGGGAAATTGCTGCTGCTGTACCGGCGGAACCTCCTCAATATCAGTCTGAAAATGTGGGATCTGTACAGCAGGGTGGGTTATTGGCTGCTCAAGGAAACATTGAGACCCCTCCAATTTACCCGCAAATTCCTGTAGTACCCAAGGTTGCTTTGCAACAGGTAGACCAACCTATGCAGTTAAGGTTGGGACCAGCAGGGCAAGGACGTTGGGCCATTAAACTTTCTGACCACTCAGAAGCCCTTCCCTTAATACAAGTTGCAAACCCACAAGCAGGGAATGTTGGACAAGCCAACTATTTTAGTTTATCGTCCCTGGGCTAGAGAGGATATAAAACGAGCTACGGATGGTATTCCTCATCCCAAGGTTAATTTTCAAAAGTTTTCTGAGGACATAGTTGGTATGTGTTTAAGTTATCATCTAAATGGTTTAGAAGTAGAACAAGTAGTGCGACAAATCCTGGGTCCAGATTGGCACTTAGTTTGTGGTACTTGGACATGTAAGGCAGATGACGGTACTACATTAAAGCATAATTCTGGGGTGTTAGACACGCGAGTCACTGATCTGTTGAAGAGAATTTCTGATAAGTGGCGTCCAAGAGCAGATTGGACAGTAATAAATCAGTGCATCCAAAATGATGATGAATCTGTAGATCAGTATATTGTAAAATTGACAGAAGTGTTCAATAACCATTGTGGAATGATGATTCCACAGGATCAGACTACTGATAGTCCGCACGAACAGCAATTGAAAAATGCTTTTCTTAAAGGTTGTAAGGCTCCGATAAATAGTTTTATAACTAAGCATATGGTTGATCACAGAACATGTAGACTGCAACCTTTGTTTGAATATGCACGGCATGCTGAGCGACATTTCAATTTAAAAAAGAAAAAGAAAGTACAAGTGTTAGCAGTAGGGGATGATGGTGGTATAGAAAAATCAATTTTCAAACAACTGTGTAAGATGAAAAAAGGCACCAGCACTGTAGCACGAAGAATTTATTCCAACACCTCTCAGACTAAGCGCTTTCACCAGTAAAACTGGCTTCTTCAGAGTCAAACATTACAATACAAAATGCTTAGACCAAGTTAATATACTCTCCACTCTTCTGCACTCAAGCAATTAAAACTAATTAATTAATTGAACAATCACCAAATAAAAGAAACATTATAATATTTAAACAATATAGACAACTATATAAGAAATTTGATACAAATAATTAAATAATTCCATTGTATATGTTATATAATTAAAAAATGTTTTAAAATTCAAATACCTACATCTAAATGATGCTACTAAGATATTTCAATTGAGGTTTTAAGGAAATACACTCATTTAGTCCTGGACGCCTAGTGGCATTAAGCCTAAGCTGCCATTCCATCTCTAATCTAGCTACCCTGTTTTGAATATCACATTTAATGTTGGGTTTAACCCTATCTATAATAAAGAATAAAAATTTGTTGAAGTTAACACATACCTTAGTGTGTAAATAAAGTGCATTGTGCTCATCCTTCCTTCTGATGGAACTAACGTGTTCAACTATTCTTTCTTTCAAACTTCGTGTAGTCATGCCCACGTAAAATGTGTCACATGACATACACGAAGCGATATACACACAATTTCTAGTAGTACAATTACAAGAACCTGGACATGATATTGTACGTTTGTAACCTGCAACACATAAATATGCCCCTTCTGCTATGAATCTACATCCTTTGCATGAACCACACTTACTCATACGGGATCTTATATTGTTTTTACACTTTCTTTCAAGAATATTCTTCAAGTTTTTCCCTCTTCCATAGACAATCATCGGGGCATCACCTAAAATCTCCCTGGTGTCACTGCACAGAAAATATTTCCACAGGTTCCTTAAACTGGAACACAACTCATTCGCTTTTTCATTGTATGTTAAAACAAATTTTGCTCTATTCATATTAGGGGCTACATTGTTACTGTCACTGATATTACCCTCTTCATAACCATTACCTCTTAAAATAGGACTATAGCTGTTTTGTTATCTGTTGTATATAAAACAGATGATGGGCTAGTGAGTACGTTATATAGGAAGCCCAGCTACTCCAATTCGATGTTGCACTATACAAGCTGTCACCCTTTACATCAAAGGAAAATAGAAGTTATGTTCTTACCATAACGTTCCATGTTAGTTGTCTTCTTCTCACCTTCTTCTTGCTGGATGGGTTCGGAGCCGACCTCGGCTCCGACTCGGCCACTCTAAAAGCTCGAGAGTTGGTTCCACCGGCTCGAGGCTCCCCTTATATCCCACAATGCTAGGCGAGAGTTACCTCAGATCTCATTTGTAAGCTAACCCCAGCTTATAACAGTAACAGTATAACTGTAAAAACAGAATCCACCTCTAACAACAGGAAGAAAAAGGGTGACCTATATCCTGAACCAAGAAATATGCACAATAGCATATGACTAAGAAAGAGGTGGTAGAAAGAGAGGTCACGATCACAACTCCTCTAGGTCTGTCCAGGCCAGGGGGAAGGAGGGTGGGACGCAAGAAGAAGGCGAGAAGAAGACAACTAACATGGAACGTTATGGTAAGAACATAACTTCTATATGTTAAGTTGTCTATCTCGCCTTCATTCTTGCTGGATGGGACCACGATCCTAGCACCTTGTCCCGGGTGGCCTAACGGAACAGACTCCTGAGAACAGTGGAACCAAAATTAGCTCTATGCCTAGAAGCTAAATCCAACTTATAATGAGAAATAAAAGTGTGAGGAGTAGCCCAAGTAGCCGCTGCACAAATGGTGTCAATAGGCAGTCTGTCTTGAAAGGCTAAAGAAGTAGCCAAAGCTCTGGTGGAATGGGCTTTAGGTTTATTAGGCAATTTTTGTTGTCTAATTTCATATACCAGGGAAATCAAAGATGTTAGCCATCTGGATAAAGATACCTTTGAAACTGAAAGTCCCTTTCTGTTTTCCGCATAGGAGACAAACAGTTGATCAGATTTTCTGAATTGTTTCGTCCTATCCAAGTAGTACCTTAATTGACGATGAACATCCAGGCAGTGTAATTTTTGTTCAAACCTATTTGAATACTCTGGGAAAAAGACAGGAAGGTCAATGGTTTGATTTATATTTGATGTTGAAACCACCTTAGGCAAAAAGGACGGGTTAGTTCGTAAGGAAACTCTGTCCTTATGGAACACAAGATAAGGAGAACGACAACTGAGTGCTTGAAGTTCTGAAATTCTTCTAGCTGATGTGATAGCCACCAGAAAGAGAGTTTTCCATGATAATAATTTCAAGGAACATGAAGCTGCAGGTTCGAAGGGGAAAGAATCAAAGAAGCAAGAACTAAATTTAGGTCCCAAGGAGAAGGAGGATTTCTTATAGGAGGTCTGAGAAGAAAAACTCCTTTCAAAAATGCTTTGCAAAGTTTGTGGGACATTAGGGCAGATTCAGAAATGCCCACATGGAAATTAGAAATAGCTGCCAATTGAACCTTAAGAGTAGATGGAGATGAACCTGCATGGAAGAGTTCAGCTAGAAAATCAAGGACTAGTTGGATGGAAGCAGTGAAAGGATCTATGTCCTTTCCTTGTGCCCAATATGAGAAGCGCTTCCACTTACTCAAATAAATCTTTCGAGTGGAAGATTTATGGGAAGCTATCAATATATCTCTAACAGAGTGAGATAATTGAGGAAGCCTGGCTACGGTTGGAACTGGAGGAACCAAGCAGTGAGGTTCAGAGAGGGGAGGGAGCGATGAAACTGACCCGACTGGTGGATCAAAAGATCTGGAACTAGGTCCAGATTCCACGGTCGCTCAAAAGAAATCGATGTAGAAAGGGGAACCACACTTGTCGAGGCCAGTAAGGAGCAATGAGGATCAATGAGGCCTTCTGAGCGATAGCTTTCTGTATTACTTGAGAGATCAGTGGGAAAGGAGGAAATGCATACAGAAGTCCCCGGGGCCAAACTTGGACTAGAGCGCCCCTGCTGGGTTGGCCTGGTAAAGGGAATAGAGTGAAATATTCTCTGCACTTGCTGTTTTGGGGAGTAGCAAAAAGATCGCAGCAAGGCTGACCCCACTTGAGAAAGATTTCTCTCACTACAGAGTCTTTCAGAGGCCACTCGTGAGGCATGAGTATAGCTCTGCTCAACTTGTCCGCAATGTGATTGGACTTCCGGGATGTGCGTTGCTATCAGAAAACGCTGAGAAGAAATCGCCCATTGCCACAGTCTGAGTGCTTCTCGACACAGGGGTATGATCTGGTTCCGCCTTGTTTGTTGATGTACCACACTACAGACATATTGTCTGTCTGGATTGCAATCGCTCCCAAGGGAAGAGAGTCTTGAAGGGCTTGCAACGCTAAAAGCACTGCTCTCATCTCCAGAACATTTATGTGCAAGTGGCATTCGCTTGGTTGCCATGTGCCCTGGACTGTCCTGCCCTGATAATGCCCCCACCCGATCAGGAGGCATCCGTTGTCAGAGTAGCAACCGGAGGAGGTGGAACAAATGATCTTCCCGACAGGAGCTGGGGAAGACATCCACCACATGAGATGCTTTTGCACGCTGCGTGATCATAATGGTGTGAGACATCGGAAGTTCCTGGTATGACCATTGGGTAAAAGCATCCACTGAAGGATCCGCATGTGGTATCTGGCCAATGGAAGGAGAGGTATGGCCGCTGCCATGATTCCCAACACCTTTAGAACTAACCTGGCTTTGACTCTGTTGTTGTTGAGAAGAAGTGACACCAATTTGTGAATGTCTGATATCCTTTGGTTCGTTAGCCTTGCAGACATGTTTATAGTATCTAAATTTGCGCCTATGTAGGTAATAGTACGACAAGGCGACAAAACAGACTTTTCGCAATTTATTGAAATACCCAGTTTTTGACAAACGCGAAAAGTATAATCTCTGGCCATCAGAAGGAGATGCTTGGTGGGAGCTGTGAGAAGCCAGTCGTCCAAATATGGAAACACCTGGAATCCTTGTCGCCACAGGTGAGAAGCTACCACTGCCATGCATTTGGTAAACACCCGGGGGGCAGTGGTGAGACCAAAGGGCAGGGCCCTGAACTGAAAATGACTGGTTCCCAGCCTGAAGCGGAGGAATCTTCTGGAGCGCCTGTTCATTTTATGTGATAGTACGCATCCCGAAGGTCTATAGAGCACATCCAGTTTCCTTTGCCCAAAAGGGGAAGAATGGATTGCAGCGTGACCATCCGAAATCTTGTTTTCTTGACTGATTTGTTCAAGACACTGAGATCCAAAATCGGTCTCCAGTCCCCTGTTTTCTTTGGAACTAAAAAGAACCTTGAGTAGATTCCGGATCCTTGTTGGTCTGCTGGCACTGACTGAATTGCTCTTTTGCAAGCAGTTTTGAAATTTCCAAAGCTGCTAAATCCCTTTGAGCGGTGGAACATCTGGAAGGGATTTTTTGACTGATTTGGAAACGAAGAAAGGGGATAGAATAGCCTCGAAATGATGGACTGTACCCATTTGTCTTGAGTCAGGGATAGCCAGGCTTCTGGGTACAGTGACAATCTTCCCGACTGCCTCCGAAGATGGGCAGTCGGGCAACACCTCAGGGATGCTGAAAGGGCTTGTCCGGAAAGGCTTCCCGATTGCCCTGGTTCTGCGGACCCCTTGCCCCTAGGGCGACGCCTACCATTGTTATTCCCACCTCTGCCTCTGGTAGGAAAACGACTCTGTCGCCAGGCGAAGTCCCTTGAGATTGTTTACGGAACCACATCTTCCCACCCTTCTGGCCTTTGGGGTAAGGCCTAGAAGGAGTCGAAAACGGACTCCGACGGCAGAAAGGGTCTTGCCATCAGTCTCGCACCTAGTCAGGGTTTCTTTCACTTGAGGACCAAAGAGAGATGATCCATCAAAGGGGAGTTCGTGAAAGACGCCTTGAAAGGGTCCGCAAAATTGCATAGCCGCATCCAGGCGTGCCTACGTAAGGCTACACCTGTCCCTGCGGCTCTGCTCGCTCCATCGGCCGCATAAGAGAGGAGGCACATGGAGGAGTTAGATATGGAATTAAGGGTAGCCAGCTGCGTGTTCATTTTATCTTGGAAACCCGCAGCTGTAGGATCCTTTAACATTTCACTCGCTTCTTTGATCAAGTCCCTTTGAAGATGAGTGAAATGGCACAGGTAATTCAGCGAACGCATGGTAAATGTCGCTGAGGAGAACATCCGCTTCCGCACCTATCCATGGACCTAGATTCCTTGTTAGGTGGATGGACAGGCACTGAAGGATCAGCCAGTTCCTTCTTTGTGGCAGCAGCTACCACCATAGCATCCACAGAAACTCCTTTTGATAAAAATTGCTTGTCTGATGGAGCTGTGATGAATTTAGAGGGTCTCCTGGGAGTGGGGTCCACTGAATCAGGAGCCGTCCATGCCTTCTTAGCAACCAGCTGCATGAGGGTGTCAAGGGGGACACCCAGGAGGTGGAAGGACGAGAGCCAAACGCCTCAAGATACACAGATTCGTCCTCCGAAGGGTTGAGGGCTGGCCAATTTCCCTCTGTTTCAGGATCTCCAGAATGTCTGCAAATGAGACATCTTCAGAAGGGGAACGGGGGGAACCCTCAGAATCATCCAGATCTGTGTCCGACGTGATAGACTCAGGTGAGTCAATGTGCTTCCTCTTGCACTTCCTCTTCCGAGGGGGCTCTTCTGCCAAATCAGGAGAGGCCTCGAAGAGGATGAAATCCCCACAGGGGGCTCCTGAGGAGCTGGCTCTCTGCGGTCCGGAATGAGGGAGTGAGTCGACTTACCCTGAGGCAGCATAGAGGGAGGGGCTGACGGAGCCGACTGTGGAGTAGAGCCAGGCTCTAACACACTCCGCATGACCTCGAATGCACCCCTGTCAGGCAGAGCCAGAGGTCCCCGCTCCGAGGAGCTAAGAACCCCCCTCGGCACCGACAGTGATGGCTCCGAGGTCGATGTCGGAGCCGAACTCACCAGCGCCGAAGCACCGAGAGGGAGAGGGGGGTCGGACAAGGGTCCGATGCCACTCACCCCCTCGGAGCCGACGAGGGAAGTCCGGCGCCGAGATTCCTCCAAAGAAGAAAACGGAGCCGACGACGGAGCCGACGACGGAGCCGAAGACAATTGTCTCTGCTTCGAAGTAATCACAGTCTCGGTTCCGACACGACCCGGCTCCGAACTCAAAAGAGTCGAAGGAGGAAAGAGTTGATGGACCGGGGCAGGCACCGACTGATGAGTCGGGCACTGAAGCATCTGGGCTAGTGCCTCGGACTTAAGTAGTTGACTCACTACTCTCTGAAGGTCATGATCGGACAGCCTCGATGACCTAGAGGAATGAGATCTTTGGCTCCGTTCAGACAGCAGGGGAGATCCTGGAGCCGAATGAACGGAGCCAAGAGAAGGTGACCTAGACCTCTTTCTAGTTGTCGGCTCCGAAGGTCTTGTCGGAGCCGACACGGGTACCTCGATAACCTCGGCTCCGCCGAGCCGGAAGCCACAGAAACTGTGGACTGAGACTTATCGGCTCCAGCCGGAGCCGATAAAGGCAAAGGTTGAACAACCTGAGGTCTCGGCTCAGAAGCCGGAGCCGAAGACCTCGATGCCTTAGAGGGCTTCCCTGTTGAGACTGACAGGG
This sequence comes from Protopterus annectens, assembly GCF_019279795.1. Lineage (NCBI taxonomy): Eukaryota > Metazoa > Chordata > Ceratodontiformes > Protopteridae > Protopterus > Protopterus annectens. The sequence continues at coordinate 91,473,442 of NC_056732.1, read as the reverse complement.
AATCCTCTGGCTTCAACAAGCCTCTCAGAATCAACTTGTTTTTTTTCCGGCAGGACCCTGGGGCGGAAGCAATGGCACACAGCACAGGAGTCCTGCAGGTGCAAAGGCCCCAGACAGTAGACACAAGAAGTGTGAGCGTCTGTCAGAGACATTTTCTGACAGCACGCATCACACTTCTTGAATCCGGAGACCTTTGCTTCTTTTGACATTTCCCTAACTGACAGGTGTACACAAACACACACCCAAACACACAAGTTATACCCTGTCAGCAAAAAATAATAATTTTAGTAGAAATACTAAAAATTAAGTACAAAAATTAAAGTAAACTACACAAACACTCCCTAGGGAAGGGAAGGCCAAAGGCCCAAAGGAAGAACCAACGGTTCTTTTAGCAAAGAAACGGGAAAAATTAGGTCGGGGATAAAGTTCTATGATCTACACTAGTTTTAGAAAGAATTTAAGTTAAAAAGGGGAAAAAAGAGTAACTTTTAGAAGAAAAAGCTAACACTCACCAGGAACCGGTAGAAGCAACCAACCTCGAAGCTGTAGCGGCAAACGAGATCTGAGGTAACTCTCGCCTAGCATTGTGGGATATAAGGGGAGCCTCGAGCCGGTGGAACCAACTCTCGAGCTTTTAGAGTGGCCGAGTCGGAGCCGAGGTCGGCTCCGAACCCATCCAGCAAGAATGAAGGCGAGATAGACAACTTAACATGGAGTAGTTAAGGGCCAAATGGTCCGGATATGTAGGCTCATTAGTAATGATGACCTGTTTAGGAAGGAAATGTACACATTGATTGGTATGTTTTTGGAAAGAGGATATCCGCATTCCATGTTGCGTAGTGTAAAAAAAGAAGTATATAGGAAAAGAAAAAAACAGCTATAGTCCTATTTTAAGAGGTAATGGTTATGAAGAGGGTAATATCAGTGACAGTAACAATGTAGCCCCTAATATGAATAGAGCAAAATATGACCATAGAAAGATGTACTACTCTTAATCCGGCGACACTTTTGCCGACTCCAGAAGAAGCCACACGTTTGTTTAGAGAGCATTCATGACAAAGTACTTCCCCGACCAGATTTAACGGATATTCCGTTGATAGATTCTGATCTCGTTTTGTTTGTAGACGGATCAGCAAAGAAAGATACTGTAGGAAAGACACTAGTAGGGTATGCTGTCACCACACAAACTGAAGTTTTGGAGGCAAAAGGATTGTCAAACATTTATTCTGCACAGGCAGCTGAGTTGGTGGCTTGGACTCCAGCTTGTACCTTAGGGGAGGGTAAAAAAAGTGACAATATATACAGATAGTCAATATGCTTTCTCCACTGTACATGTTTTCGCTCAACTATGGAAGAATAGGGGAATGGTTACTGCGACAGGCAAACCAATAAATCACAGAGATTTAATTTTACAGTTGTTAGATGCAGTGCAACTACCACTTCAGATAGCGATATGTAAATGTTCCGCACATACCAACAGAAAAGATCCTGTCTCCAGGGGAAATGCCTTTGCTGATATGGCTGCAAAAAGGCAGCTCAAGAAAATGATTTGCTTTTACATGATAATGATTTGGAACCCGGACACCTCTTAGACTTAGAGACACTAAAAGTAATGCAAACATTGACGACACAGAAGGAAAAATGTCGCTGGGTAAAATATGGTATCACTCAACAGAGTGGGTTGTATAGGGCATCAGATGGCAAAATGGTATTACCCTCAAACCTTTTTAGGTATGCGGCATTGGTTAGCCATGGACCTGCCCATGTAGGAGTACAGACGATGATTCAAATGGTCTCCAAGTTGTTTTGGTGTAAAGGGTTTTCAACTTATGCAAAGCAATTCTGTTTATCTTGTTTATTATGTGCAAAGTATCATGCTCAGGGGGGAGTTAAGAAGTCTCAGCAGGCATTCCCTACCCCTCCGTATCCATTCCACACACTCTGTATGGACTTTATTGAATAGACACCCTCAGAGGGAAAAAGGTTCCGTTTGGTCATTATTGATGCTTTTTCTAAATGGGTAGAAGCTTTTCCTGTGAAGCATCCGAATGCACAAACAGTAGCAAAACTTTTCACTACAGAAATAATTCCCCGATTTGGCCTACCAAGACACATTTACAGTGATAATGGGTCTCATTTTGTTAACCAGATTGTTCAGAAATTGGGTCAAGTGTTTCAAATTGATCTCAAAAATCATTGTGCTTACCATCCCCAATCAGCTGGTCTGGTGGAAAGACTCAACGGTGTCTTGAACAGTAAGCTACACAAACTAATGGCAGAAACACATAGGTCATGGACTGCGTGCCTTCCGTTGACACTCCTGTACATGCGAATCTCACCTTCCTACAAAGGACTTACACCATTTGAACTTTTGTTTGGGAGACCATATTACGTCCCGCAGTGGCAAGGATTGTTGCCAGCGGAATGTGAGGGGTGTGAGGATCTAGCGGATTATATGAAGAAGCTGCTAAATGTCAAATCTCTTGTAACCAATGACTCCCTTGCAGATTCCAGAAATGAAACCTTGTTAAGCGTAGCACCTGGGGACTGGGTGTGGATCCGAATTGTGAAGAGAAAGAATTGGTCATCCCCCAGGTGGGAAGGCCCATACCAAGTACTTATCTCGACACCTACGGCTGTAAAGATCGCTGAGAGGACTTCGTGGATTCATATTACCCACTGTAAAAAACTCAAGGCTCTTCCTTCTGCCATTGATATTGGTCAAACTCCACCGGACCTCTGAGCGCAAAGTCTGGCTACAAAGGGGGATTCGCCCAATAGGGGTTAGTTCGTCTCAAACCCAGTGAAGAAACCAACGGCGAGGTAGTCCTTAGGGAGGATGGCCATGTTCAACTGGTACTTGAACTGTCACATGATGATGATTTTGGTGGCGAAAGTAAATATGTCCATACGAGAAGGAACAGTTGCAAGAGAAAAAGGAATGGTGGTGCTGCAAGCGCAAACAGGTGTTACTACTGTGTTTAAGGTGAAACTTTGTGAAGGAATTTTGGACTGTTCTAAATGGAACAATAATAATTTCTTGACTCGTGCAAAATACTTGTGCAATAGAGACTGTACGTCCTGGTCAAATGTTTGGTGGTCAACAGATGGGAAACAAGTGGTGCAGTGATACCAGAGAAAGATAAAAGCAGGCAACAAAGAATAAAAATTGCGCATTTCCAAGGTACCGGAGTAGTTACTATAACCATTGTGTCACCACAAGAAAGTGATTCAGGAGTTTATGGAATCGGAGTGTCTCTTCCAACTAGAACTGATCCTTTGGGGACCCTCCAACTTAAAGTACAAAGCCTTAAGAATGCTACAAATAAAGCAGATTTTGCCTTCACAAAAGAAGAACAATTGTTACTCGAGACGGGATTTGTACACCATAATGAATGGTTATCTTGGGTTAGATATAGTACCCGAGAAGCACATCGTGAGAACTGTATTTCTTGTGCTGAAGGTAAACAGCAATTAGCAACAGTCCCACTGATGCAAGATGAAGGTAACCTAACGTGTCTGTTGAAATTATTCTTCAACAAAACTGAAGATAAATGCAAAGATGAAACTCTGCGTTTTCCGGTCATAAGTAAAGTTGAGAAACCGCCTGCAGCGATTTCCTATCCATGTTCATATACGTGCATTTCCAGAGATGGCACAGGGAAAAATTATGGCAATATGGGACAGAATTATTGCAATGTTACTGTGAATGGCAATGGGAATCCATTTCTGGAGAACCAAACTCATAGTTTAGCAGACGTATGGTGGTTATGTGGAGACAACAAACTCAGATCAAGGCTTACGATTCCCTGGAAGGGAACTTGTGCACTTGTAAAGTTAATTCTGCCATTCTACATTTTCCCAGTTCCAGCAAGCAATTTCGTAAGAGAACTTGAAATAAATCCGAAGTGGTTGAGTAGGAGAAAAAGAGAGGCACCGAAGCAATCTTTCGATAACGGTGTCTACATCGATAGAATTGGCGTACCAAGAGGTGTACCTGATGAATACAAAGCAATAAACCAAAAAGCAGCTGGTTTTACATCCATCTTTGTCTGGATTCAACCTAATAAGAATGTGGACTGGATCAACTACATTTACTATAACCAGCAGCGTTTTGTGAACTATACCAAAGATGCATTGAAAGGAATTGCTGAACAACTGGAGGCCACTTCGCAGGTGACATGGCAGAATCGAATTGCGTTGGATATGCTCCTGGCCAAAGAAGGAGGAGTTTGCAAGATGTTTGGGACTTTCTGTTGTACATATAGTCCAAACAACACTGCGCCTGATGGAAGTATCACTCGAGCTTTGAAAGGTTTGGAGATGTTATCCGAAGAATTGGTAGAGAACTCTGGGGTAAATAATCCCTTTACAGATTTTCTACAAGTGTGGTTTGGAAAATGGAGTCATCTCATCAGCAGTTTCCTGGTGTCCGTTGGAGTCGCTGTGGCTATCGTGGTGGTATGTGGTTGTTGTTGTATGCCCTGCATCAGAAGTCTTCTACAAAGACTGGTTGATACTGCTGTTACGAAGACGATGTACCAGCAATTGCAACAGACTGGTGAAAGTGAATACATTGAAATGTGACTCTCTGCAAATGTTTTTGAAGTTTAAAAATTTGTCTTGTCAAATGAAGTAATGTATGCAAAGAAAAACTTAGTTTTTACCATATATTGCTGAAATAAAAGTGTTTTCAGGGGGGAAGCATTAAGAGAAAAAGTTTTAAAAACATACTGTTATTTGTCTTTTTTCCTGTTCTTGCAAAGTGAACATGTTATTTGTTGGGATATGCCTATCAAAGATGGGCCTCATCTGTGAACAAAATGCAGCATTGCTTATGAACCTGAATGATATCTGTTTTCTGCATTTCAGAATAAAGAGATTTGGTTATAGCTCAGTGAAGCCTGGGATAAGGACGCACGGCCGAGTAAGAGTTAATTTACTGGGGCAGGCTGTGTGACCTGGAAAATTTGAGCTACCGTTGTTGAATTGAACATTTTGTACTTCTTGAACATTCTGTACTAGCTGTGGGTTTGAATTTGTGATAAACATGTTTTTCCTATATGTTTTTCATAACCAACTGTCAACGGTCAGAAATGTAACAAAAAGTTGTTTTGCTTGCAGTATAAAAGTTGATGTCAGTAAACAAGTTGATCAGATCAAAGGAGATCAGATCAATCCAGACCGGACATCTTGGCCAACATGCTGTGCAATCTGGTTAGCTGCTAATAAAGGAAAATTCATTGCCTGAGGCAGATGTGACTCGTTTGAAATTTTTCTTCTGACAATATTCAAGCCAACACCTTGTCAGCATTGAGGGAATTATAATTTTGTTTATAAGACAGCCCCTAATGTTAAATGGCTATTAAAAAATAATCAAGAGAAAAATAAGTAAGGAAGCCAAACTAGGTATCACCAAGTGTGAAAGGTGTAAACGGTGTTCGTCATTTTAGAGGGTGAAAGTTAAAGAATGGGGTAGCAACTCCGGTTCTGCTGTAAAATTACAAGACAACAACTGTTCCACCATAGGGGTAGTCAATGTTGCTAAATGTAAAGGGTGCCCAGCATTCTAAATAGGCAAAACAGAATGACTCCTCAGGAAAAGGATATACGAGCACTGCTATGGCATTTTAAAAAAGATTAAAAGTAATGTACTAGCCAAATACTCTGATGTTTGTCCATGTTTTTTTCTGTAACAGAAAGAATTCCTGTGACTCCACAAGGGGTGAGTGGAAGACAAAATCAGAACAGAAATAATTAATATGGCAGTCTAAACTTAATGCTCCCCCCCCCCCCCACCAGGAATAATTGGCAACATTTTACCAGTGCTTAGATCACAGGCAGACAATTTATGAAATGTTACTTATTCATTTATTTGTTTACTAAATATTTATATTATATGTAATAAAACCAATCCTATTTTATAAAAGTTTTTTGTATGTATAAATATGAATTATATATTTATGTATTAGCATTAATGCAACCATAAAGACTTATAAAGTAAATAAAAAGTCATGGATATTCAGAAGCCACGAAGCCAGAACACTTAATATCCTGAAGTGGGTCATCTGCATATATCCCATGGGCCTCCACTACAGGAGGTTTAAGGTATCACGCAGTGAAACTCTAGCTTCTCTTGGTTTTCATTGCAGTTTTTACTTATTAATTTACTTGTAATATACTTACTTTCCTCAAATTTTTTTTTAATCTTTTCTAAGTATTAACTTGTTATGGTCCGAGTACTATTTTCCAGAAGTATAAAATTGACATATTTTTTTTTGGAAGTTTTTTTTTTTTTTTTGGTAGTACTATTTTTTAATGAATTTAAATAGTGGGGAACTACTCCCTTAAGTTTCTGTAAGAAATTTCAGTGACTTTAAGGAAGCTATATAAGCTTAGGTCAAATTTGTATTTCCTGTCTGATGAAGTCAGTATATTGCTATAGGAAGAACTCATTAAACATTTGATTTTCTTTTGTTTAATAAATTTTACTACGTTCGTTCGTTAACTGTCTTCAAGCAGTCCATTTGGGACTATGCTTCTGAACTGCAATTGTTTTCTCTTGGTTCCTGGTATTTTTGTGTGGAAGCTATTTTGTGGATTCAAAATTATTTCCTTTCTAGGAAATACAGAAATCGAACCAGTAGGTGCAAGGTAAGCGTTTTTGCTACGACTGAAGATGACGCGTCTGATGCAATTAGGATTACCAAGGTGCATTAACAGACGGTAAGCATTCCAAAGTTTACACAGGCAGCATACTTAGATTTACTACTAAAATGAGTTCTCCACATACTGTAATGTACAAGCAGTACACTAAAATCCTGTCAGGATTTCTTATATATTAAAATTAGACTGACAGAAATAAACTGCAGGTATGATATCACTGCATGAATATTCAGAGTATATGTTCAGTAAACTGTCTTTCGGCTTTTCCCGGTTAGGGGGTCGCCACAGCGGAACTCCGGTCTGCTAATGACTGCCACTAAATTTTTACAGTGTCGAGTTGCCAGCCCGGTGCCCAACCTTCAAAGAAGGCACACACACACACCTACCTGTATGTCTTTAAATTCACTTGACTGCAGGGAGAACATGCAGACTATGTGAAGAAGGCGCTCCAGCCGAGAAACGAACCGGAGAACCTCTTCCTGCGAGGTGACAACGCTAACCACTGTACCACCGCGGCTATTAGAGTATATGTTCAGTAAATACATTAAAAATTACATAAAACCCTGTTTGAATTCCTCTTAAATCAATTTAGGGTAAAAGTAAAAATGACAGGTAAGTGGCAACTGAGTGAACACAGGCACTACACACCTCATACATGCAAGCATCAAACAACAAGTTATGTCAGAACTTCATATACTTAAAAATGTTTGCCTTACAGGCTACAAAGGAGGGAATCGGTTACTTGTGCATATTACACACTTTTAGCTTGAAAATATACTTGCAGTACATTAAAAACAGTCTGTAACCCCAATAAATAAAAAAAATAGACTGGCAGCAGAAATGGCAAGTAAATGTCACATCATAAACACAAGCAGTATTTACCTTGTAATTTTAGGAGCCATACCACCATTAATGCCAGATCCCTTTAGATGTAATAAAAAATAAAAAAACTGATCTGACAGGAATAAACGTAGGTAAGTTGTCAATGCATGCCAACTCAATATGTGCATCTTATAATGTACAAACAGCGTATTTAAATCCTGCCAGCCAACAACAGAAAAAAATGACTCTGATACAGAAAAATGGAAGGCAAGTTGTCACACTGTGAACACAAACGGTACACTCCTGTAAACGTATAAGCCATACCTTGAATAATATCAGATCCCTTTAGACATAAAAAAATGTATTCTAATAAGAATAATGGCAGGAAAGTTATTGTGTGACCACAGGACACACACCCCATAATGAACAAGCAGTACATTTAAATCCTGTCAGCAAACTATACAAGTAAAACAAATTAGGCTGACAGAGAAAAATGGCAGGCAAGTTGTTACACTGTGTACTCAAGCAGTATATATTCTGTAACTGTTAAGGTTTAACCATAAAAAAATAAACTTTAGGCATTGGCAGATTAAAATAAAATTTATTAAAATAAATAAGACACACATATGGGAGACGATACAAGTCATGTCTCCCCGAACAAAATAATTCAGGATATTTTTATAGGAAAACTTTAATAAAATAATAAACATATCACTCATACCACTGCTAGCATCCAATAGAAAAACTGCTAACTAATACAGTTTATTCTCCAGACCATTACTAAATATCAAATAGAAATATGTCAGTTTTAGTAAAAATCGATCTGCAACTCCTTATCTACATTTTTAGCATAGTATGGAATAAGTTTCTTTTTACCATGTGATTTAGAAAGAATGCTGCCTCAGGCTCAGAAAAGGAAACGTAACATTCTGTACTTTTCCATGTTTCCACTTAATGCTGTTGCAAACATATACACTAACCTTCTAGGACATGCACAATTTCATTTTAACCCTTTAGAATCCCTCATTTGATGCTGAAAAAGCATCATACTCGTATCAAAAACATCTTTTACACTTTAAATATACTGTCATACATTCTGCCAAAACCTTCAAAACTTAACTCTTCAGTTTCACTAGCTATTTTACTTTCACTGACACAATCTGTAAATGGCACTTTTTCAAAATCACTAACATGCAAATTCTGTAACAATGGGTTTGATCGAGATGCAATGAGTTTGGTTATTAAAGCTATGCATAAAAATAAAAGCAAAAACACAATCATAATAATAATAATAGCAATAAGCATACTAAATTTCATCAAACTGCCTTCACATCCTGAAAACAAATTCGTAGCCAGGTCCATTGTGAACGATCCGCTTCTTTGGTATCTGACAGTTGAACAACTTTTGGATGATTTCCAAATAACTACGTATTACATGCTCATTGTTTGTTTGTGTCTTTTGGCTTTTCCTGGTTAGGGGTCACTACAGCCAGCGGAACTCCGGTCCGCTAATAATTGGCAGTAGATTTTTACGTGCCGAGTTGCCAGCCCTAACACACAACCTTCAACGAAGGTATGCCCATTCACGCATGTCTCCACAAAGAAGACGCTCTAGCTGAGAATCGAACAGGACCTCTTACTGTGAGACGACAACGCTACCGCAGCACCACCACAGCAGTATGTATTGTACTGCATGCTCATTACTGGGAATAAATGAAAAGCATTACTCATGCAAAAGCATGCACATACCTCCCTTTGACACAAGTACGAAATCAAGTGCCATGAAATTTTGAAGTACTACAGCATGCATGGCACTCAGCACTAGAGTAATCAAATTAACAGTTTCAAATGATGTGTTGCTTTGCACTTCTGATAGCTTAGCGAGCTTTCTCAGCACCCTAATTGACTTTACAGTCCCATAAGCAACTAATATACCAGCCCCAGAAATAACATCACCAAAGTCCTTTAAAAGCTGCTTGTTCTAAATTACGATTATTAATCAAGAAGCATCAACCTTTCCAATAAGATTTTTTACAGTCTAAGTATCTCATATATTACAAATTTATCACTAGGCAGGGCATCTGCATGTCGAACGGTTGGAAGAACTCTCCGAATATAACAACACCGCAAATAGTTTGCTGGCAGCCAGGGATATGCTAAAATAAAAATCTTTCAGCATGACAATACCTCTTACTGCACTTCCACTATACACTCGTCAAATAATATTACATTTGCTCTGTCCAACCTCCACAGTCCCATTTTTCAGAAAGCAAGTATATCCCTTGACACTCACTGAAAGTTTAAGTGCAGCAACTTTATAACTAAATGATGTGACATTATGCCACAAAGCTTTTTTATCTAGTACCACCGATGAAAAGGCTGTCCCCATATCAACTTAATTTACAGGTACTGGAAACAATAGGATACCTCCTTCATAGGCAGTAGGTATCAGGGCACATACACCACAGTTACTAACATTTAGAGTCTCAGCATATGTTACTAACATTTAGAGTCTCAGCATATGTTTTCAAAGTGGCATGGACTGCACTGAAATTTAGATGCCAATCTGCTGATTTCTGTCTAGATTTTATCAATCATTTTATTTTTCTGTTAAGAAATTGAACAGTACTTATGGTTTCAGCAGGGATCAGGAAATGTAGCAGTAGAACAAAAATAACAATTGCAGTGATCACGGCAACAATCAGACATGAATGATGAGCTGGGTGGGGTCGGAGTGGGTTTTTCAAAAATGTCTAGGCATAAATTCATTTTGCGATGAACAGCTTGCTGCTGCTCTCCAAATACACTCCATAAAGGCTGTAGTTAAGCTCCCTGACTCAGGGAAAATGTCCCCTTCTGGTGTCCACATAGTATCAGTCGTCAGTTCTGTTCCCAGTCTCTCTGCTTTTTCTTCTGGTATGAGAGGAAATCAGTTCATCATCAGACAAGGCTGGAGAGGGCAAGTCAAAGGGACTTGGTTAGTTTCCCTCATTTGGCACTGCTTTTCAGACATGGGAGATATGGATCCATGTTGCAGACCTTTCGAGTCTAACAGCTGTAACTGTGACAAGGACGATGAGGAATGGGCCTTTCCATCAAGGTTAGAGGGCGTGTCTGGAGGAGGAATGAAAAATAGTCAATCCCCTAGGTTGACATCATGTGTTGCGCCAGGATCAGACTGGTGCTGGGCAGTGATAACCTGTGAATGAAGATGCTGCAGATCAGAAATAAGTTGTTTACAATAAGTAAAAAGAAGTTATGCACTTACCATAACGTTCCATTTGAGTTGTTTATCTCACCTTTATTCTCACTGATGGGTTCGGAGCCGATCATCGGCTCGACACGGCCGATAGCAAAGCTCAAGGTTTGCCAGTAGCTCGAGACCAAGCCCCTTATCCCACAATGCATTGCTGGAATTACCTCAGATCTTGTTTGCTGCAAGTAACAGTATATATGTACAAATATATCTATATATATATATATCTATATATATCTATATATATATCTATATATATATATATATATATATATATATATATATATATATATATATATATCTCTATATATATATATATCTATATATATATATATATATATATATATATATATATATATATATATATATATATATATCTATCTCTCTCTCTCTCTATATATATATATATATATATATATATATATATATATATATATATATATCCTTTTATTTATTTCTACCAAGAACACTTCCCGAAGGGGAAAAAGAAATATTGAATAACCAGGATGGCAGGCACTAGCCTCTAAGTCAACAGTCAGCCAGGAGGGGGAAGGAGGGAGGGACTTGAGAATAAATGCGAGATAAACAACTCACATGCAACGTTATGGTAAGTACATAACTTCTTTATGTGAAGCTGTTAAATCTCGCCGTTTATTTTCACTGATGGGTAGCGTCCCTAGCACCCTCAATCTTGGGTGGCTCATGGAAGTATGTTCTTCAGTACCGTGGAACCAAAGGAAGACCTGTCCCTTGAAGCCTTATCTATTTTGTAATGCGTGATAAAGGTATGAGGCTTAGACCAAGTGGCTGCAGCACAAATATTGTAAAGGGGCAATTTAGCTTGAAAAGCAGAAGACGTTGAGACGGCTCTAGTAGAATGAGCCTTAGGTTTGTGTGTTAATGGTATGCTCACATTCTCATAAACAAAGGATATACAATTGGATAACCATTTAGGTAAGGTTGTTTTAGCCACTGGATTGCCTTTTCTGGCTTCTGAGAAGGATACAAAAAGTTGATGATTTTCTAATATCCTTAGTTCTGTCAAGATAAAATCTGAGCTGTCTGTGTACATCAAGTCTGTGCAGCATGTATTCCAATTTGCTAGAGTGGCTGGGAAAAAAAAGACTGGCAGCTCAATGATCTGATTGATATTTGATTCAGAACAGACTTTAAGGAAAAATGAGGGGTTTGTTCTGAGAGATACTCTATCAGCATGGAAAATCATATAAGATGGTCTGATAGATAATGCTTGAAGTTCTGACACTCTGCGGGCAGAAGTAATGGCCACAAGAAAAATTGTTTTCCAGGATAAATATTTGAGATCACAAGAGGATGCTGGTTCAAAAGGGGGAAGAATAATTTGAGACAGCATAAAGTTTAAATTCCAGGGATAATAGGGAATTTTGATAGGAGGTCTCATGTGAAGAACGCCTTTAAGAAAAGTCTTACATAATTTATGGCCCATAACATTTGAGTCACCAAACCCAAGGTGAAAATTTGAGATGGCAGCTAACTGGACTTGAACTGTAGCAGCTGCTGCCCCTTCCTTAAAAATCTTTGTCAAGAATTCTAAAATAGATGATAGCGGAGCTCGGAAAGGGTCAATTTTCTGCGTGTTGGCCGAAATTGAGAACCTTTTCCATTTACTGCCATATAATTTCTTGGTAGATGGCTTGAGAGAAGACAAGATAGTTTTTGTATCTTCTGAAATTGAATGAAGTCTGGCAATTAGGGAAGTGGATTAGCCAAGCAGTCAGTTTCAGGAACTGCAGTGAAGGATGGAGGTCCCCTGACAGGTGCATCAGAAGGTCCGGAACTGGGTCCAGGATCCATGGATCTTCCAACAGATGATAGTAGAGAAACGGGAACCAAATCTGTCGAGGCCAGTAGGGGGCTATGAGAATAACAGTCCTTCCCAGCGATTTTGCTTTCTGTAAAAATCTGTGCATCAATGGGAAGGGTGGAAATGCATAAAGGAGACCCGGGGGCCAATCGTGTAAAAGTGCATCTCTCGGGGGATGACCGGGAGGTGGTATCAGGGCAAAGTAGCTTCTGCATTTTGAATTGATGTGGCTGGCAAAGAGGCCGCAGCAAGGCCGGCCCCATTTGCGGAAAATCAACTCCGCAACCTGTTGTTTGAGAGACCAAACATGAGGGAGCAATATCGCCCTGCTTAGCTTGTCTGCTATCACATTGGATTTCCCCGGGATGTGCGTTGCTAACAGAAAATGCTGGGACGACACAGCCCATTGCCAGACCCTGAGGGCTTCTCGACAAAGGGGGTAAAACTTGGTTCCGCCTTGCTTGTTCAAGTACCAGACCACTGACATGTTGTCCGTCTGAATTGCAATAGTTCCTAGAGGGAGTGAGTCCTGAAAGTACAGCAACGCCAGAAGTAACGCTCTCAACTCTAGAACATTGATGTGCAGATGTGATTCTTTATCTGTCCATGTGCCTTGGGCAGTCTTTCCTTGAAAATGCCCCCCCACCCTATCAGGGAAGCGTCCGTGGTCACAGTGGCTACTGGGGGGGGGCAAAGGGTCTTCCGAGTGTGACATGAAGAGACGTCAACCACCACCGAAGGTCTCTCTTGCAAGAATCCGTAATGAGAATCATGTGTTGCATCGGTAGTTTTTGGTATGACCACTGAGCAAAAAGGAGCCATTGAAGAATTTGCATATGCATCCTTGGGAGTGGTATAGCCAGGATTGCTGCCATCAAACCTAGCACCTTCAATACCTCTGCTGTGTAGCTTTGTTCTTCGACAACAGTGAACTGACGTGTTGGCGAAGAAGTGAGACTCTTTCGATAGGAAGACGTAGAGTGGTAGTTGAGGTATCTAACTCTGCTCTTATAAAAACAGTATGTTGCGATGGCGATAAGGCAGACTTTTCGAAGTTGATTGTAATGCCTAATTGATGGCAGAGTGTCAGAGTGTATTGTGTTGCCTGAGTCAATTGATGCCTGGTGGTAGCAGTGAGGAGCCAGTTGTCTAGGTACGGAAACACCTGGAATCCTAGACGTCTCAGGTGAGCCGTGACCACTGCCATGCATTTGGTGAACACTCTGGAGGCTGTAGTGAGACCAAAGGGCACGGCTCAAAACTGGTAATGATTGGCTCCCAGCCGGAAACGCAGATGATCTCTGGAGCGTCTGTTCATGTTTATGTGATTGTATGCGTCCCTGAGATCTATGGAGCACATCCAATCGCCTTTCCCTAGGAAGGGAAGAATGGACTGAAGAGTGACCATTCGGAACTTCTCTTTCTTTACGAACTGGTTGAGTCTGCTGAGGTCCAAGATAGGTCTCAAGTCCCCTGTTTCTTTGGTACCAAAAAAGAATCTTGAGTAAGTTCCGAATCCAGCTTGTCTGCTGGGACTGGTTGGATGACTCTTTTTCTAGTAATCTGTGGACCTCTACGATTGCTTGTTCCCTGAGAGTGGGTGGAATATCTGGGTTTCTGTTTACAGGAATGGGAGGGGAAGAGAACGGTATGAAATATCCTCTGGAAATGATGCTTTGTACACCCATGTATATGATGTTATGTTTAGCCAGGCTTCTGGGTACAAAGACAAGCGACTCCCGACTGCCTCCAGAGCCGAACAATCGGGCCCCCTTTCAGGGGCGCTGGTAGGGTTGACCAGAGAACTGACCCCTTGACCCCTGTCCCCCTGTTGCTGCGGACCCCCTCTGCCGCAGGGGCAGCATCTTCCATTATAACCCCCTCCTCTGCCTCTAGAGGGGGTTTCTCCACATGCTCCCTGTGCTTTTCAGAACCACATTTTCCCTCCCCTAGGGCCCTTGGGGTAGGGCCAAGTAGGGGTAGAAAAACGGACTCCAGTGGCAGATAAGGTCTTGCCTTCCTGCTCACACCTTGTTAAAGTTTCCTTTACTTTGGGCCCAAACAGTGATGAACCATTGAATGGGGATATTAATAAAGGAAGACTTAAAGGGTTCCGCAAAGGAACAGAGACGCATCCAGGCTTGTCTTCGAAGAGCAATGCCCAAACTTGCGGCTCTACTCGAACCATCAGCTGCATAGGATATGAGCTGCATGGACGAGTTTACCACTGAGTTTAGGGTAGCGAGCTGGGCACTGACTTTGTCAGCCATCCCTGCAGCTACCGTACCCTGGAGAGCATCTCCTGGCTCTTTCAGGAGATCTCTTTGTAGTCTCGTAAAGTGGGTTAAGTAGTTCAGTGATCGCAGAGAAAAAGTTGCTGAACTAAACATGCGTTTCCCCTATCTATCCATGACCCTAGAATCTCTGTTAGGAGGATGGATAGATGTGGATGTCTCAGACACTTCCTTTTTGGTGGCTGCAGCTACCACCACGGCATCAACAGGCACTTCCTTTGTCAAAAATGGCTTGTCCACTGGGGCAGACATGAATTTATTGGGCTTACGAGGAACAAGTTCCATGGCCTCCGGTGACTCCCATGTCTTACAAGAAATCAGTTCCATGAGCTCGTCGTAAGGCGGAGACACCCAAGAAGTGGAAGGTTGAGACCCAAAAGCCTTCAACAGCACTGACTCATCCTCAGCAGGGGTCTTGGACTGCCAATCGCCCCTCTGACTAAGGATCTCTAGTATCTCTGCAAAGGAGATATCCCCAGAGGGGGATCGAGGGGACCCTTCTGACTCATCCAAGTCCATGTCAGATATCAAAGACACCTGTGGGGAGTCTAAGTGCCTCCTCTTGCACAGTCTCTTCCTGGGCACCTCCTCAGTGGGGGGGATCTAAAAAGGTCTCAGAAGGGCAGGGGACGCCCTGTGGGGGTACTTGAGGCTCGGGGTCTCTATGCTTAGAGGGACCGGTAGATGAAGAAGCAGACACAGGAACTTGAGGGAAAGCTGAACCAATGCTGACATTGTCTTTGGAGACAAAACTCTCCTCATAGCACCGAAGGCACCATGGCTCCGACGAGAAGGAGTGGACGGACCCGAGAGTACCGTCCGATCCTCCTGCACCGAAACCCTGGGCTCGGAGCCGAGGTAGGAGCTGAGCTCATCCGAGCCAAAGCCCCGAGAGGAAGAGTTGGCGCCAACAAATCTGTTCAACTATCCTCCCCGGAGCCGATGGGAGAGCGTCAGCTCCTAGAGTCCTCGGTCGTCGCCGAGGACATCTGAGTAGATGGAGCCGATAACACCGGTGCGGGTATCAGCTCCAAGGGTTTGACAATCATCGGTTCAGTTTCCTTCAGCTCCGAGAGTCCAGTAGGGCTCGGAGGAGGAGGAGTAGACAAATCAGGTTCCATGGTCTTCGGCACCGACGAGCTGGTCGGGGCCGACAACAATTTGGCAAGTCCTGGTGCCTGTAAAAGCTTCTGCACTAGCCAATCCATGTCCAAATCTGAAAGGCTGACTGAGGACTTAGCTGAATGCACCAAAGGTGCTGACTGGAGCAGGGGAGAAGAAGGAACTTCAGAGAGTGGCTCCAATACTGAGAGCTGGCTCCAAATCAAAGGTACACTCGGTTCCGAGGTCTGTGGAACAGATGACCTCCTTCTGAAATTTTTGCCTTTTTTGCCACTTTGTCTGAAGATTTTGAGGATTTGGAGGATGTGCTAGTACCCTCATGGCTACTCATCACCTCATAAAACGATTGCTGTCGCAATCCCCTGTCTATTAGCTTCCTCCTTCTCTCCAAGAGGACTCTTGAAGAAAAGGAATGGCAAATGCTGCAAGTGTCTTGGAAGTGTTTAGCCCCCAGACAGAAGACACATTGACTGTGTCCGTCAGTGACGGACATTTTCTGCCCACAATCTGGGCATTTCTTGAATCCCGATTTAGGATGGGATTTTTCCTTGTCATCCGACATAGTTATGGTAAAACAAATTAGTATACTGCAAAAACTTAAGACAGTAAAGTCTTTACTTTACTTGTAAAGACCCACAAAGTAACTAAGCCCAATCCAGGCACTATCTATAACAACTATAGTTTACAAATACAGGGCTAAAGAAGCCCACAGAGAAAAACCCTGACTATAAGAAAGATTAATAAGTCTAAATAGGGCTAAAGGCCCACACAAAACAACTAGCCAACAGGGCACTATCTATCCAAAACTATAGAAACTATTATCAAAATTTTAAACACTAATACACAACTATCCTCTAAAACAAAAAGAAAGATTTTTTTATAAGAACTTGCTGTTTTTCTATCACAAATGGTCCAAGCTAGCTGGATCACCAAGATCTCTCGACGCAACAAACTAGATCTGAGGTAATTCTAGCAGTGCATTGTGGGATAAGGGGCTTGGTCTCGAGCTACTGGTAAACCTTGAGCTTTGCTATCGGCCGTGTCGGAGCCGAGGATCGGCTCCGAACCCATCAGTGAGAATAAACGGCGAGATTTAACAACTTCACATGCATTGTTTCATCAACTACCTGCAGATCAAAATTTGAAGGTAGGGGGGTGGCTGGCATCCTCATAAGATGTCCCACAAGGATTTCATGGGGGGAGAACTTTCTAGGTGCACTGATTACACTACGGATAGTAAATAAAACTAAGGATAAAGCTTTTTTTCTGCAGTAAGTTTTGCTAACTTGGTTTTCAATGTTTGATTCATTCTTTCTACCATGCCTGAAGCTTGAGGTCTATGTGAACAGTGATATTGCATCTGAATATTTCGAACTTTACAAATTTGAATAATCTGACTTGTAAAAGGAGTACCTCTCTCTGACTGAACACAACATGGTGCCCCATAATGGGGTATAAACTCGTACAAAATCTTCTTGCCACTGCAGTGGCCGCATTGTTTTTTTACGCATGGGTATGCTTCTACCCAAACATAAATCAAAACTAGTACATATTTAAACCTTGCACACATTGAAATCACACTGTAAATCAAAAAGGTCCCCATGGCTTTTTAATATGCTGTGTGGGAACAGTCACAGAATTAGAAACATTAAATTGAAGACATATATTACATGTACAAGATACTGAACAACTTCTGAAGCATAAGGCGCATATCAGTCCGTCAAAATCTGACTTATTAAAGCATTTTTTTCCCAGATAGGAAGGCAAATGGTAAGCCTGTGCCAACTCCAGTAAATAAATTTGCGATGCTACTCGCCTTCCATTTGGATCGAGCCAAAGTGAGTCCAGAGAATGATAGCAGCTATCACATTACCCTTTCAGATTTGTCAGCTTGGTTCTGGAAAAAAAAAAAAAAAAAACACTTCCTGCAAAGTTACCGGTAAATTTTCAACTTGAAGAGGCTGTAAAAAAGAAGCCTGAAGAGATTTAATAAAGCAGCCTGCCTTGCCACTCTATCAACAAAGGTATTTCCCAATGATTCAAATGAGGTATCTGACCTACGAGTGGCACATTTAACAATAGTTATTTCCCTAGGGAGAAGCAGGGCATCTAATAATTCATTTACAAAGGCTGCATTTTTAATGTTTGTCCCTGCAGATGTCAAATAATCTCTTTCTCTCCAAAGGTTTCTGAAATCATGAACCACTCCATAGGCATATCTAGAATCACTGTAGGCAGTAACAGTTTTTCTCTGTACTAGCTTGCAAGCTTCAGTAACAGCTACTAATTTAGCTACTTGAGCTGAAACATTTCCTTATAGTCCAGTCATTAATACTTAATCAGTACTACAGACCGCAAAAGCAACTATCAATTGCCCATCTTCCCTTCTGATGCACGACTCATTGACGAACAAAATTAAGTCAGGAATCTGCACAGGAGTATCTCAGAGATCAGGTCTAAAAGGTAGCACATCGTTAACAACAAAAATACAAACATGAAGTTCACCTTCAGCAGCAGTAGGGATAAGAGGCTGGATTCAAGGGTTGCCATCTAATAATTTGCAAAGAAGGATTAGAAAGTAGAGCTAGCTCATACTTGGAACGTCTAGAGACAGAATGATATTGGGTTTTAGTCTTTAATAACAAAGCATTAACAGCATGTGAACTGCAACAAAAATATCATGACTCAGAGTAAGTGATGCTGCCATATCAACTAACCGGTAGCGGCTACAGCTCTAAGGCAAGGGGGAAGTGCGGCTGCTACTAGATCAAGATTTTTACTGTAATAAGCAACTGGTCTAAAGCCATCATTTCTTTTCTGTGCTAATAATCTTAATGCTGTCTTGCTGCGTTCACAACAGAAAAGAAAGAACATCTTAGAACAGTCTGGCAGTCCTAATGCTGGAGAATTTCAAGGAAGTAATTTAACTGAGTAAAAGCTTGTTCATGGCATGGCTGCCATGGAAATGGCTCAGAGGTGTCCTTTTTCAATAGTTCCAATAAAGGTTTAATCATTTCAGCATAGTTGGATATCCACCGTCTACAACAGCCTGCTAAACCAAGAAATGCTCCAAGTTGTTTTAGAGTAGCAGGTCTTGGTGCTGTCTGTATAGCTGCAATGCGAGAGGGCAAAATGTGTTGTGCATTTTCAGAGATTACATGTCCTAAATAATGGACTTGTGGTGGCCAAAGCTGAAGCTTAGATTGGTTTACTTTAAATCTTAACTCGGCTAGTTTAGTTAACAAGAAAACAGTATCAGTCTGACAGTCAAAGAATTAGATGTTATGAGAAGATCCTCAATGTACTGTACACAAAGGCAAACCCACAAGGTAACTATTTTATCTAACTGCTTTTTCATTTTCCTTGAAAATAAGGTGGGTGATTCTACATATCCTTAGAGTAAGTGCATCCCTGCATATTACTGCCCTCTATATGTAAATGCGAATACCGACTATCAGGGGGAATGGGAATAGAAAAGAAAGATGAGGAAATATCAATAATAGAAAAGGTGGTAAAAGAAGGGGGAACTGAGCCAAAAATAGTTGCTGGGTCAGGTACTATCGGAAAAGGAGGCACAACTACTGCATTCACAGCTCTCAGATCTTGGACAAATCTACAAGGGTCTTTGTCAGGTTTCTTTACTGGCAAAATTGTTGTATTACAAGGACTCCTAATATGAATAATTATGTTTTGTTGCAGCAATGCTGAAATAACTGGATCAATTCCTGCTTCTGGTCCTACAGAAAAAGGAATTTGTGCTACCATGGGTGGAGGTTCATGAGGTTTTAAAGTAATTTGTACAGGTGTAGCATCTCTAGCAAGTCCTAACCTCATTTTCATGGTTTGTCAATAACTGTGAAAAAGAAGTTATGTACTTACCATAACGTTCCATCTGAGTAGGTAACTTCATTTGTCAGCAACCTGTGGGTATCGGATCTGAGCCGGCAGCTTTATTCAGCTAAGATCCGAGCTCCAAGCTCCTCCCCCTTACCCATAACCCCCTGCCATCCTTCTCTGTCCTCAGATCGAGTTTGCTTAGCATTATAGAATACTACAATCAAGGATCAACTAAACATCCTAACCTGATGTCATCTGGTATAGAGAACACAAAGGTCCTACAAAGGGACGAACTACAGGTTAGGGGGACGGAGGTGGGGTTGGTTGCTGACAAATGAAGTCACCTACTCAGATGGAACGTTATGGTAAGTACATAACTTCTTTATCTGAAGTAGTTAACTTCATTTGTTCATCAACCTGCGGGACAGAGTCCCCAGCTACCTAAAACTTGGGAGGTCCTCATGGAAGAATATTCCGGAGCACTGCAGAGCCAAAGGACGCCCTCCCTCTGGAAATTATATCCAGCTTGTAATGGGTAATAAAGGTATCGGATGAAGCCCAAGTGGCTGCTGAACAAATGTCATCCAAAGACATCCTTGACCAAAAGGCAGCAGAAGTGGAAATCAATAGAGTAGAATGGGCGTGAACTCCAACAGGTTCTGGTAGGCCAGAACTCTTATATGCAAGAAGTATACATTGTGAAATCCATCTGGACAATGTAACTTTTGACACAGGTTTACCCAGAAAGGGTTTAGCAAAGGATACAAAGAGTTTTTCAGATTTCCTATGATCAGCTGTCCTGTGTAAATAGAACCTCAATTGTCTGTGCACGTCCAAAGAGTGCAATTTGTATTCAGCTTTGTTTTGATAATTCAGGAAAAAACGGTAAATTGATAGATTGATTAATGTTGGACTCAGAGGCGACTTTAGGTAAGAAGGAGGGATTGGTCCTGAAGGAAACTCTATCTTTTTGGAAGACCAGATATGGAGGTTTGGCCCAAAGGGCTTGAAGCTCTGAAACCCTTCTAGCCAAAGTAACGGCAATGAGAAAGGCAGTCTTCCAAGCTAAGAATTTAAGATCCACCGAAGCTGCAGGTTCAAAGGGGGGGGGGGCAGTAAGAGCCTGAAGAACAAGGGTTAAATCCCACAGAGGAACTGCATCCTTCACACGAGGCCTTAACAGGAAAGTACCTTTTACGAAAGTTTCACAGATCTTGGAGGAAGCTAAAGAACCGAGATCACTTCCCACATGAAAAAGTGAAATTGCTGCTAATTGGACTTTGACAGTGGAGGAGCTGGCACCTTGATCAAATAAGTGTGACAAAAACTCTAACACAGCTGGTATCGGGGCTGTAAAGGGATCCATATGTCTGTGTTCAGCCCAGATCGAAAAACTTTTCCATTTGCTCTTATAGACCTTTCTGGTAGAAGGTTTATGAGCAGCTACTAAAATAGCTTAACGGAGGAGGAGATACCGGGAGCCCAAGCTATGATTGGAACTGGATCAACCAAGCTGTGAGCTTGAGATTGTCCAGGTTTGGAGTTCTCAACTCCAGGGGGTGAGAAATGAGATCCGGAGTGGGATCCAAAATCCATGAAAGATTGACCAGATGAGACCATAGACAATGGAACCACGTTTGACAAGGCCAGAATGGGGCTATGAGGATAGTACAGTTTTGTACCTACCATAAATGTAGATGTCCGATAGGTATGCATCTGCAGTCATAACATATGGGTTGTCCTGCCTCAGGCAGCCCTTCGGTCGGCCGGATTCCAAAGTCTGGGTCTGGCCTCGGCTGATGTCGCACTTTCCCCGACGTCAGAACTTCTGGGGTATAAAGGCATCAGCCGACGCCATTTTC
Organism: Protopterus annectens; assembly: GCF_019279795.1. NCBI lineage: Eukaryota > Metazoa > Chordata > Ceratodontiformes > Protopteridae > Protopterus > Protopterus annectens. The sequence goes on along the minus strand of NC_056732.1, from coordinate 91,451,740 downwards.
CTCAGTGTTTCTTGCCCCACATGCCAGGTGCCCTCTAGGAAGGCTAAATTTGGATAAATGTTGAATGCTCCAAACAGTAGCAAAATATATATATATATATATATATATATATATATATATATATATATATATATATATAAACATATATACAAACAAACAAATACACCATAATAGATTCCCCCAGCTAGCTGAAAGAGGGGTAAGCACCCTAGGAATACCACAGAGGGGAAGGAGGGTGGGTAATCCTGACTGCAGATGCATACCTATCGGACATCTACATTTATGGTAGGTACAAAACTGTACTATGTCCTTCAAGGATGCATCTGCAGTCATAACATATGGGTAGAATACCACAGCCAAACTGGGGGAGGAGGTACTAAGATAAGGATGGTGTAGTTAAGATCCCCTGTAAAACTGCAGTTGCAAAGCCTGCTCGGGATCTGGAGTATAAAGGTAGATTGTAATGCTTGGCAAATGTATGCACGGAGCTCCAAGTAGCAGCTTCTAAAATGTCCTTGGTAGCCACCCCTCGTAGGAAAGCTGTAGTGGTGGCTGTGGCCCTTGTGGAATGAGGCCTGATATTTTCAGGAGCTGTCTTTCCATGAAAAGAGTAGCAAAAACTAATGCAATTTCCTATCCATTTTGAAATTGTCTGTTTGGAAATTGCTTTTCCTTGCACCCCAGTTGCATATGCTACAAAAAGTTGGTCAGTTTTTCTGCTGGTTTTAGTTCTGTCCAGATAGTAGCGTAGTTGTCTATGTATGTCCAAGGTGGGCAAAAGTTTTTCTCCTTTGTTCTGTGGGTTAGGGAAGAACGTAGGCAAATGAATAGCTTGGTTCAAGGATACCCTGGATACCACCTTTGGCATGAAAGTAGGATTGGTTCTCAGAGACACTCTATCCTGGTGAAAAATAAGGAAAGGCTGCACTGCCATTAATGCCTGTAACTCGGATACTCTTCTTGCTGAAGTGATTGCCAGAAGGAAAGCAGTTTTCCAAGATAAAAACTGTAAGTCTGCTGACGCTGCTGGTTCAAAAGGAGGTAGTGTCAGTTTTTCCAGCACAAAATTGAGATCCCATGCAGGCAGAGGGGGTCTCCTTGGAGGCTTAACATTTTTGATCCCTCTCAAAAATTGTCTGAGAAGAGGGTGAGAGAAGATAGGAGGATCCATATTGTATTCTGCTGAAATGAAGCATGAATCTTAATGGAAGAGTAGGACAGGCCATTGTGGAACAATTCTGCTAAGTATTCTAGGATGTGTGCTAGGTTTGCCACTGTGACAACTGTGCCCTTTGATGTGCTCCAAATGAGGAATCTCTTCCATTTAGCTGAGTATGTCTTCCTTGTGGAGGGTCTGCGAGCCTCCAGGATAATGTCCTTGACTCTCTGAGATAAGACAGTTTGGTTTGGTTTTAAGCAATTTTCCAGGCAGTTAGTTGCAGTGTTTTCAAGTTTGGATGCAGGGTCTTGAAATTGTTCTGCGTTAGAAGAAGAGGCCATAGGGGTAGAGACCACGAGTTTGCCTGAGACATGCTTCTCAGCAGCGGATACCAGTGCTGTCTTGGCCAGTCCGGAGCTATTAGTATCACCTTTGGCTGTTCCTCCCTGATCTTCAGTAGAACCTTGTACATCAATGGGAGAGGTGGGAAAGCATACACTGTTAGGGCATTCCAGCTGAAAGAGAGGGAGTCCACCCTCCAGGCTTGCGGGTGGTATGTCCTTGAGCAGAATTTCTTCAGTTGGTGGTTGAGTGGGGAGGCGAACAGATCTATCTCTGGCATGCCCCATTGCCTTGTTATGAGTTTGAAGACGTCTGGATGCAGCATCCATTCGGGAGCATCCGTGGTAGTTCTGCTTAAGCTGTCTGTTAGTGAATTCTCTTTTCCTGGTACGAATTTGGCCTGCAGCTGGATATTGAGATTCAGGGCTAGGTTCCACAGATCTATTGCCATCCGGCATAGAGGGTAGGAATGCGTGCCTCCCTGTTTGTTTATGTACCACATGACCGTGGTGTTGTCTGTCCTTATCAGCAGATGTCCTTGCTGGAGGAATGGTTTGAATGCCTCGATTGCATGCTTCACTGCCAGCATCTCCTTTTGGTTTATGTGTAAGTTTAGATGGCCTTGAGACCATAGGCCTTGGATACATTTGTCCTCCATGTGTGCTCCCCATCCTAGGTCTGAGGCGTCTGTGGTGATGGTCTGCCTTGGATTTGGTTTGTGAAAGGCAACCCTCTGTTGGACTGGCAGGCCTCAGCCCACCACAGGAATTCCTTTTGAAGGCATGGAATGATTGGTATCATGGTTTCTAGACTGTGCCTGTGTTGAGACCATACATTCCTTGGGTACCATTGTAATTTCCTCATATGCAGCCTGGCATGCGGGATCAAGATTATGCAGGATGCCATGTAACCCAGGGCCTGCAGGACTTTCCTTGCAGTAAGCTGAGCTTGTCTTGTCAAAGTCATGAAGTAATCTGGGAGTTGTTTTTGTTTTTCTTCTGTGAGAAAAGCCATCTTGAGTTATTGTGTCCAGATCCGCACCCAAAAAGGTTATCCTTTGGGGTGGCACTAGTCTTGACTTTTGGATGTTGACTGTGTATCCCAAGGCCTGTAACAGGTGTATGACGTAGGCCAAATCCTTTATAAATTTTGTCCTGTTGTCCGCTTGTATTAGGCATTCATCCAGGTATGGATAGATTTGAATTCCCTGAAGTCTGCAATGTGCAATTACTGATGCCAGGCATTTCGTGAATACTCTGGGCGCAGTAGATAAGCCAAAGGGTAATGCTGAGAACTGATAATGCTCTGATCCTGCAAGAAATCTGAGGTGTCTTCTGCATTCTGGTCGGATAGGGTCGTGCAGGTATGCCTCCTTGAGATCTAGAGTCACCAGCCAAGACTCCTTGCCCAACATGGGAAGAAGTTGCTGTAGGGTCAGCATTTTGAATTTTGGCACAATGAGATATGTGTTCAGTACGGACAAGTCGAGAATAGGCCTCCATTGGTTTTCTTTTCTTGGTACAAGGAATAGTCTGGAGTAAAATCCTTGGCCTTGTTCCATAGATGGTACCCTTTCTATCGCTTTCATGTGAAGTAAATTGTTGATTTGTCTTAAAGCCTCTGGCTTCTGGTTTGGTGGAAGGTTTGGCATTCCGCTCCTTTTTGGTAAAGTGTGGAAGTGAAACCTGTATCCTTTGTCTATTGTTTGCAATGTCCATGTGTCCTTTGTAATGCAATGCCAGTTTTTTGAGAATAAAGCCAGCTTTCCGCCCAAGGGAGCTTCCAGTTGTTCCCTGGTAGGCGGAGTCAGAGTCAAGTCATTGTGTCTGTCCTGTGGTAGTGGTTGTAGTTGCAGCTGTGGCACTACTCCTCTGGTTGGTAGGCTGCCACTGACGGCCCCTGTAGGCACCCTTTGATTGACCTCTGCCTCTAGGGCGTCTATTCCTGCCCCTCTGTGCTCTGGAGGTGTCTGGAAAGGACCAATTCTTTGAAGGCCAGTTTCTGCTGAACCTCGGAGGTTGGACCTGCAGAAATTCCTTTACTGTTTGCACAGATTTTGCTTTTTCTTCCACTTTCTTTAGAATCTCCTGTGCAGGGGAGCCAAATAAACTTTGTTTCTCCATTGGAGCATCTAGGAGTTTAGCCTTGACATGGTCTGGCAAGGATTGCTCTTTTAGCCAGGCATGCCTACGAATTACTGCCCCAGTCATAGCTGATCTAAATGAAGCCTCCAGTGCATCATAGCCACATTTTAAGAAATGATTACTGACCTGCTGAGAGTTGTGTACCAAATCCTGAAGGGATTTACAGTCTAAAGGTTCAGGAGAAGAAAGCTTTTTATTCAGCTGATCTAACAAATATTCTTGGTACTGTATCATATGGAATTGACAGTTTAATGCCCTGGCAGAAAGAGTAGCAGATGTATAAACCTTTTTACCCCATCTCTCTAATGCTCTAGACTCTCTTTCAGAGGGTAAGGGATTTTTGGCAGTGGCAGCTGCAACACCTTTTGGGCCCTGAGAAATAGTTTCTGGGTCTGCAGCATGGGCTTTATACAGGTGGAAGTGAGAATCCGGGACCCTGTAATATCTGTCAGGTTTGGCAGGGGCCGGGGGAAGAGAAGCACTGGTGGTATGGCTAAGGGCCTATGCTGGGGCAAATGTAAAAATGTCCTTAATCTTTTTCTAGAATCAGAAAAATCCTGACCCTGCAATTGAAAGTGTTCCCTCATTGAGTGCAAAGTCTCCCCAAAGGAAAATTCTTCAGGAGGGGAGGCCGAAGGAATACAGTCTTCAGCATCTGAATCCTCATAAGGCGAATAGGCCCCTTCCTGATGGTCTGACAAATCAGATCCATCCGAGGAGTAATCAGAGGAGAGAGGTTCAGTGGGTTCAGTCCTAGGCCTTTTGTCAGGTGGAGGTTGGGAGGCCCTGTATGGGTGAGGTTGGGAACCTCTAATTAAGGATATAAGGTCCTCAGCAAAACTGAGAATCTGAGAACTTGAGGAAGGCCTCTGTGAAGTAGATTTGGCAGTTAAAGCTTTTGAAAGTTTGGCAGCTTTAGCCCTGGAGAAGGCCTTAATAGACATAGAAGCTGGGGGCCTAGCTGCCCCACGTGCAGGTGTAGAAATGTCCAAAGGAATGGTGTCGGACAATTCTTGAGCGCTAGCTTCGGTAGGGATTTCTGAAGCCGACTCAGCCGGGGCCTCTGTGGCCTCGGTTGTCGGAGGTATGGTTTCGGTCATAGGAAGAACCGAGGACTCGGTTTCAGCTGAAACCGAGACACGCGCGGTAGGCCTAACCGTGGTTTCAGCCGAAACCGCGGGCCACGAGTGTCGGTCCTTTTCCCTGCGTTTTTTGGTCATATGCGTAGTCGGAGTTTCCGACGGCATTTTATATGCAAAAGCGGTACCAAAAAATTCTTCTGCAAACTCCGACCGACGTCTAAGAGTCCGTCGGTTGAAGGAGGCACAGGCTAAACAAGCTGATACGTCGTGGTCTGGGCCTAAGCAAGGAAGGCAGTAAGAATGAAAATCCTTATGAGGTATTTGTTTCCCACAAGTTAAACAATTATTTACTTTGTCTGACATCGGCTGAGGCAAGAAAGAGTCCCCAACGGGGTACTTAGCTTTTTTCGAAGTCTTCGGTAGCTGAAATCTCTGGATCTGACCGACCGGCACTTGCGAACAGCTTCTGCTTCGGGCACCGCACGGCAAGAAAGACTGAGGAAAATGGCGTCGGCTGATGCCTTTATATCCCAGAAGCTCTGACGTCGGGGAAAGTGCGACATCAGCCGAGGCCAGACCCAGACTTTGGAATCCGGCCGACCGAAGGGCTGCCTGAGGCAGGACAACCCACATGTTATGACTGCAGATACATCCTTGAAGGACATCACTCTGCTCCCCAACCGATGAGCTTTCTGCAAGAATTTTGCCAACAGGGGAAGAGGTGGATAAGCACAAAGTAGACTGGATGGCCAAACATGGACTAGAGCGTCTCTGGGGGATTCCCCTGGTGGGGGAAGTAGAGCGAAGTACTCACTGCACTTTGCGTTCGAAGGCGACACGAAAAGATCACAGCAAGGTTGACCCCACTTGAGGAAGATCTGTTTCTCTACTCTCGGGTTCAGAGACCACTCGTAAGGCGAGAGGATGGTTCGACTCAGCTTGTCTGCCAAAATGTTGGACCAACCCGGAATGTGCATTGCTATGAGAAAGCGGTTGGTGGCGATTGCCCATTCCCAAACTCTCATGGCCTCTCGACACAGTGGATAGGATCTGGTTCCCCCCTGTTTGTTGATATACCAGAATACTGACATGTCTGATTGAATAGCAATTGTCCCTAAGAGAAGAAGGGCCTGGAGTGCTTGCAACGCTAATAGCACCGCCCTCATCTCTAGGACATTGATGTGCAACAAGGTCTCAGTGTGTCCACGTGCCTTGAATGGTTCTGCCCATGCAGTGCCCCCCCCTACCCGAGGCGAGAAGCATCTGTGGTCACCGTTACTTTGGGTGGAGTCATAGAAAAAGGGCACCCTTCCCGGAGATCCGAGGCTTGGATCCACCAGAGTAGGGACCTCCTGTAAACCTTGCTGAGGGAAATAGCCATACTTAGTGGATGTTGCAGGATGGACCATTGGACCTGTAAGGTCCATTGCAGGACCCTCATGTTCAGACGAGCTAGTGGTGACAGACTGATGGCAGCCGCCATGGAACCTGGCGCCCTCAGGACCAATTCCGCTGGGGGAGCCAGGGACTGTAGGAAGGCCATCACGTGGAATGTCAAAGTTTGAATCCTGTCCAGAGTTAGGAAGGCCCTCAACAGGTTTGTATCTAGCCTGGCCCCTATGAAATCTAAGGTCTGAGTTGGTCGAAGAGAGGATTTGTTGAGATTGATTGAAATTCCCAGATGAAAGGCCAAGTGAAGGAAGTAATTTCTGGCTCAACAGAGTAGATGCCTGGTGGGGGCGGTCAGGAGCCAGTCGTCTAGGTACGAAAAGAACTGTATTCCCTGAAGCCTCAGGTGGGCCGCTACAACTGCCATCACTTTGGTGAACACCCTGGGGGCTGTGGTGAGACCAAAGGGAAGGACCCTGAACTGACAGTGACTGGCTCCCAGCCGGAAGCAGAGAAACCTTCTGGATCGTCTGTCCATTAAAATGTGGTAGTACGCATCCTTGAGGTCTATAGAGCACATCCAGTCGTTCTCCTGTAGGAGTGGGAGAATGGATTGAACGGTGATCATCCAGAACTTTTCTTTGGCAACCGACAGGTTCAGAAAGGACAGGTCGAGGACTGGTCATAAGTCCCCCGTCTTTCTGGGCACCAAAAAGAACCTGGAGTAGAAGCCTGATCCGGACTGGTCTTGGGGGACAGGCTGGATTGCTCTTTTTTCTAGCAGCTGCTTTATTTCTGCGGCTGCTGCCTCCCTTTGATTGGGTGGGACATCAGGGAGGCTCCAGGGTCTGAGAGGGAGATTCAGAAAAGGGATAGTGTAACCTCTGGATATGATTCGAAGCACCCAGCGATCTGTTGTAATGGATTCCCAAGCTGCCAGGTGCCTCGAGAAGCACCCCCCGACTGCCTCCAGAGTGAAGCAGTAGGGTTGTTGCACGGGCCGATCCGAAAAAGGTTCTCTCGACCCGAAATTCTTCGGTCCCCCTCTGCCTCTGGGCCGGTGTCCACCCTGTCCTCCTCTGCCTCTGAAGGATGAGGGATTCGGAGCGAAACGGGACTGTTGAGATTTCCAGAACCACATCTTCTTTTGTCCCCTTTGGTTCCTGGAGAAGGACCTCTGGGGAGCCAAGAAGCGGATCCCGATGGCAGACGTCTTCCAGTCTTTCTCGCTCTGGACCAGCATGCCACAGACAGTCTTGCCAAACAGCGAAGAACCGTCAAAAAGGGCATTTGCGAAGGATGCCATGAAGGGTTCCGCAAAGTCGCAGAGGCGGAGCCAAGCATGTCGCCTTAAGACAATGCCCACTCCGCTAACTCTAGCGGCTCCTTCTGTGGCATGGGAAAGAAGTCGCATAGCAGTGTTTGAAATGGACTTAAGAGTGGCCATCTGGGCTGAGAATATTTTCTTATCCTCGGCCGACATGGACTCTGGGGGCGACCCTGCATATTCTTTGATGAGATCCGGCTGGAGTCGTATGACATGTGCCATGCAGTTCAGTGACCTTACCGAGAAGGTGGCTAAAGCAAACATCTGCTTCCTTATGCGGTCCATCATTCGAGACTCCTTGTCGGGATGATGGACCGAGGAAATCTCCTGGGCCAGTTCCTTCTTGATGGCAGCTGCCACCAACATGGCATCTACTGGAGCACCCCTGCTCCAAACCGTCCTATCTGTGGGTGGACTGATAATTTTGTCTGGTCTCTTTGGTATGGGCTCCACAGTGTCTGGTTCCATCCATGCCCTGGTAGTCATCAGATCTACCAGGGGATCGGTGGGAGGGGGCACCCAAGAGGTAGATGGGCCTGCCTCAAACTCTTCCAGAAACACAGACTCATCGGAGGAAGGCTTTTGGGCTGACCACCCCCCTCTAATACGAAGCATTTCCATAATGTCTCCGAAGGAGACGTCCTCGGGGGGGGGGGGGTGACTTTGGGGAACCTTCTCCTTCCTCCAAGTCTGTGTCCTCTGTCAGGGACTCGGGTGAGTCCAAGTGCCTCCTCTTGCAATTACGTTTGTGAGGAACCTCCTCGGGGGGGCTGTCCGAGGATGCCTCACCAACCACATCCTGTTCCTCTAAGGGAACCATCTGGGACATAGGCGCAGGCTGTCCCTGGGGCCGGGTGATGGAAGGTAGGCCCATCTGAGAGGGAGTGATGGGTGGAACCGCAGTAGGAGCCTGAGGCCTCGAGTCCCTCAACAAGACCCTCCCCACAACATCGAACGCAATAGGAAAACTGCTCTCTCTAAGCTCCGAGAGCAGCCCCTTTGGATCCGAGGTGCGGACTGGAGCCGCCGCCGATGCAATCTGATCCGAAGGGCCAGTGTGCTCCGACCGAGACGGAGCCAAAGACACACTGACACCTCCGGATCCAAAGCTCAGCTCACGGCTCCGAGAGCTCGGATCCGAAAAGGGACCCGACCAGCTCAAGGGTGCGGTCGGAGCCAAAGAAGGATGTACTATTGGCGCCGAGCCTCCCCCGGTTACGATGCTGCCTGGATCCGATGGCTCCAAACCCCGGAAGTGAGTCGGAGAAGGAGCAATCAGGGTGAAAAAGGGGGTTGAGCTCCCCCCCGGAGGGGGGGGCAGGATCACTCCCATCTGCAGTTAGGCCTGGAGACACATACGCATCATCCGGTCCATATCTGCATCTGACAAACTGGAGTGACGCCTCGAAGACCTCGAAGGCGACCGGGTCTCCTCCTCCTCCTGCCCTGGTGAAAAGTGGGGTGAACGGAGCCGGGAAGGAGAAGGCCCGGAGGCCCTAGGAGAGACTAGCTGCTTCGCTGGTGGAGCCGAACAGGAAGCTTCGGCCATCCGCTTGTGGTGCTTGTCCTTTCTTCTCTCCCTTCTAGATTCCCTCTCCTCCTGGGCCTCAGTGGGAGGGTGAGTCCCGGCCAGGGGAGCAGGGATAGAAAGCGAGACCATTGCGGTGGTTGTCGGTGCCGCTGAGGGAGAAGAGGACGAAGCCGAGTCTGGGGGCAGAAGTCCCGCCAGAATCAACTTCGACCTCCTATCCCTCAAAGCCCTGGGGTTGAAGGCTGCACAATTTGTACAACCCGAAGAAAGATGGTCAACCTCAAGGTAAATAACACACAGAGTGTGGCCATCCACCGGGGATAGCTTATGGCCACACTCGGTGCATTTAGAAAAGAAGGTTTTAGGGGGCCTCGGCCATAGTAGAAAAAAGGCCCAACCGAAACACACCTTCAGACACACGGGAATTGGGAAGACTAGACTAACTAAAAAATATATAAATTTTACCAACAAAACTAGCTAAACTACAAAAGGGCACAACACTCACTCATTTAACAATTAAACTGAAAACTAGGGAAAAAAAGAAGTAATTTTCTTCAAAAACTCACGAAACCCTACGCCTGGAACTCGTTCTAGGTGCTTGAATAAGCCACGGCAAACGAGATCTGGGGACAGAGAAGGATGGCAGGGGGTTATAGGTAAAGGGGAGGAACTTGGAGCTCGGATCTTAGCTGAATAAAGCTGCCGGCTCGGATCCGATACGCACAGGTTGATGAACAAATGAAGTTAACTACTTCAGATGGAAATGTATTTAGTAATTCTTTGTCTGGTGGCTGTACAGGTTCTGTGTCAGTAAGGAAAGAAAAGAACACTTCCTCATCCAAAATACCTGCAACAGCACACACACATACATCAACTTGATTTTTGTTAATTTTAGAGTAGTGCAATATATTAGAGTAGTGTAATCATTGGGAGCATTTAGATATATTCCATCTGGCATACAAAATATTGTACATTGTAACTTACAGAGAAGATCCCTACCTAAAAGGTTAAGGGGTACAGAGGTTCCAATGAGAAAAGCATGTTGGTTTGTCAATGGTCCCAACTGAATGGGAACTGAAACTGTCTTTGGGAAGTCTAAAGAGCCTCCTGACACCCCAACTCCTCAAACTGAGTTGTGGGACAAGGAAAGAGTCTTGGTTGTGGAAGCATTTAACATTGATCTAGTAGCTTCAGTATCTATTAGAAAGGGAATATTGCGGTCTTCAACTTTAATGTCAACAAATGGTCCTTTCTGGTGTACAAGTATGAAAGGAAATATCTGTGAATCCTTTTCATGGCTATCCTATTTGTCTTGCTGCCAAGCTGGTGGGCTGTCAAGAAGTGTTCCACTTAGGAGTTTGTTGCCTCACATTTTGGTGGACATTTTGCTTACCTTGTGGTGGCAGCTAATTAATAGATGGATTGTTAGACTGTACTGGTGCATCTACTGACTGCAAGAAAGGTCCATTTTGGCCGCAATTAAAGCACATATTTGAATATGACCCCTGTCCTTGTGAATCTGGAGTATTATTAAAATTATGAGGAATTGGTCCTTAATTCTGAGAAAATCTAAATCTATTACATCCCCTTTTTCTGCCTCTATTTTTCCCTCTAGTTCTGGTAAATGTTGCAGCTGTATGTTTAATAGTTTTTCTGGTCATTCCTCTAGTCACTCTCGTTTTTCATGAATAAGAGTGTATGCTAAATACCGAACCTGATTAACAAGATCATAAAGATCCAAACTCGACCAGGTTAAGCAAACCTTTTTTATGTGATTTCAAATGGGGGACAATAAACCACCGGCAAAAGCAGCTGAGAGACCACTTCCTGCCGGACCTTCAAAAGGGTCTGTATAACCTGAGAAGGCTTCAAAGGCGTCTGTCATACACCATAAATAAGATTCAACTGACTCATTTTCTCTCTGTGTGACTGCATTTATCCGGGACCAGTTAGCTACTGGTGGACACACAGCAGTAACAGCCTGTAACAAGCAAGTCCTAGCTGCCTGAAATTCCTCTACATCCGTATGCTAGGGAATGGAGTCTGGTATATTAGCATGATCCCAAATACGTTTAAACAGATTAGTTAGAATGGATATGTCCATCACTGCTGTAAAATCCTCTAAAGTAGGATTCTGCAGCTGAACATGCCCTTTTAAGATTCTTGCATATTTTGTTGGATTTGTTCTAATTGATGGAAGAGAGTCTAAAATAGTTTCCAAATCAATAGCAGAACAAGGGCAGACTGCATTTATAGTGAAAGGTGCTGCTTCATCTCTGCCATGTGCTGGGTTTGGGACTTGATGCAGAGGAAGGAGGTGACGGTTGGAGTAACTACACTATCTCCCTCTTCCTCAGGGGAGGAATCATAATCAACTTTATCTGGATTAAATTTATCAGGACCAAAATGACTATCCCCATCTATAATTACTGGGAAGTGAGTAAAAAAATTTACATGAACGTAGCTTTGGTTGTCTAAGAAGAGAAGATAATACCCCCTTTGTATGTCGCTTCGGAAAGCTAATAAACATCTGAAGTAACTTAGACCTGGTACGGCCTGAAACAGAATAGGAAGACGTTTTAGGTTGACTAGAGGAAGGAGGCGATTGAGGAGGTTGATTTGTTGGGCTATTGGAGTTGGATGACTTAGATGGAGTTATAATCTCTGAAATGGAAATAAAAGTTTACAGAATACTTCTGGTGGTCAGGGGGAGATGGTGGTGCACTGTAAGGTAGTGGTGGTGCTGTAGGCAAAACTAAGCAGTTGTCATCAGATGACTCACTGCGGCTAAACTGTAATTTCTGTAGTTCCCTAAGGGGATAGAGCCCATAATTACCCTATCCATGACAACCAGAATGTTGTAATCAGTTAACAGTCTTATTTAGCTGCTTGTAACTGTGATTTGAGTTTAGCTGTGTTATGTTGCAAACTATGAACTATACAATCTTTTTCTCTTTTAGATTCCACCTGGCATGCACCAAAAGCTGATTTAACTTTTTTTTCCAAGTCTTTTTTTGTAAGTTTAGCAAAATATTTTTATCAAAAGTACCTGCAGGTAGATGTGACACGGCGGTAGCGTTGTTACCTCACAGCAAGAGGCTCTCCCGTTCGATTCTCGTCGTGGCTTGGGAGTGCCTTCTGTGTGGAGTCTGCATGTCCTCCCCGTGGTTGGGTAGCATTCGAAAGACATGCGTGCGTAAATGGGCGTGCCTTCGTTGAAGGTTGGGCGTCGAGCTGGCACCTCGGCGTTTCGTAAAAATCTACTGCCAATCATTAGCGGACCGGAGTTCCGCTGTGGCGACCCCTTACCGGGAAAAAGCCGAAAGACAAACCTGCAGGTAGAAAACTCAATTTACCATAATTTTTAGCGAGATCATGCCATTTATCCACATATAATCAACTATCTTTTTTACAGTTCTGAAACATATGTCTTGCAGGAGTACCATACTTCGGTTCATTTAAAGTAACCACATTTGCTCCCATTGTAAAGAAAACTTACAATGTTAATACAAAAAAAAATAAAAGATATCCCACTCACATACTAACCCACAAGCACACAAAACCTGCTGTAAAAATCTGTAAGTGTGCCAAGACTGAAAGTTCTAAACAGAGGTGCAGTTGTGAACTGACGCAACAGAAAATAACACTAGACAGAAAACTGTCAAAGGGTCCAGTAAAGTGATTTTCTGTAGAAGTAGCTCCAGGCAGTTTGAACAAATCCACGTCTTTAAGGCATCATCTGTTACAGTTTAACCATAATAAAATAAACTAAAGTCATTGCCAGATTAAAATATAAATTTATTAAAAGAAATACCCCACACGTGTGGGAAACACTACTCAGGAAGTCATGTCTCCCTAAACAAAGAATTCATGACCTTTTTATAGGAAAACTTTAACAAAGTAATAAACTTTATCAATCATAACACTGCTAGCATCCAAAAGAAAAATGCTAATACAGTTCATTATACAATTTATTCTTCACGCTATTACTAAATACCATTACTAAATGTCAAATAAAAATTCGTCAGTTTTAAATATCAAATAGAAATTCATCAGTTTTAATAAAAATAGATCTGCTACTTTTTACTTATACTTTTTGTTAAGTATAGAACAAGTTTATTTTTACCATGTGAAAGAATCGTAATGTTAATAACATCGACCACAAAACTAGCAGAATCCGACAATGAGGCACAGACCAGGAATAAAACAATTGCAATTTAATCCAATAAATCACACTGACTGAAAGAATGCTGCCTTTTCCATGTTTCCACTAATGCTGTTGCAAACACATACAGTAACCATCTAGGACACGTGAAATTTCATTTTTACCCTTACCAAGTTATTCCACTGTGTACTCGAGCAGTACATATTCCGTAACCAAAGCCGTACACTGAAACATGGCAACAACCTTCTAAAATAAATGTGCCCTGACAGGAATAACTAACAGAATTGTCACATCATGTACACAAGCAATACCATCAGTCATGAAAAAGAATAATCAGACTGACAGCATGTCCAAGTCCCTTAATATGAATAATAAAATTATCCAACACAAAAATGACAGGTAAGTAGTCACCGTGTCAGCATAATCAATACGTATTCAAAACATGCAAGTGCTGCAATGTAAAATCTATACAACACACAGATATATTTGTCCGTGCCAGGAAGAAACTTAAAGGCTTGCATATGCAGTACATTTTTAAATTAAATAAGCTCCCCACCATGCCAAGTCTAGATAAAGCAGTCCAGAAAATAAACAGTATTACAGAAAGAGAGAGTTTCTTAAATGGATAGGACTGCTGTAAATCATAAAAGTAAAATACTTTTTTTGCTAATAATTTATATATAAACAAAATAGCATATAACACGACTTTTGTATATAAGAGAGTTCCAAAGTTAACTGTAAATTTTTTTCTGACAGACAATATGTATGTACAGTGGATATAAAAAGT